>NC_091150.1:3523353-3718353 GCF_040958095.1 Procambarus clarkii | reverse complement strand
ATATGTACTGTTAGGTAAGAGGAGCATCATGAATGAATGAAACTCTGCTGATTTTCGTTTGCGCCATCACCGGGGGATCGAACTTTGACCCTAGGATTACGAGTCGAGAGCGCTGTCCACTCAGCTATAAAGCCCCCTAGTGTGTGTATTGGTGCAAAAGATAATTTGGGAGAGGTTAATGGAAAAGAATGATGTTTGGTGGCCTTTAAGGCGCTGGAAGAGGGTTGCCAGTTATGAATTTAAATTATAAATTTATTAAGATAGGATATATATGCAAAAGCCGTTGTGAGAGATAGTAAGAAAAGTGTTTCTGACTGAGGTTAGGTACTGTGTGATTTACATGTATGTTAGGAAAAAGAATATTTATCAGAAACATAGATGTTCTTTAGAAATGTTTGTTTGCAAATAGTTGCAAATTATTGGGTAAAAAGCCAATGGTTACCGTACCTTGAACAAACACACGTGAGCACAATTAGTCGACGGGGGTCAAAGAGTGAGAGTGAACAGCGAAACAGTAACAAAAAATGTGACAATAATGGGAAACTATGTCATTCAAACGTATACATGTTAACCATATAAATTACTGTATCACTAAACGCGCGCATACGTACATTTGTCAATCAATTTACATAAATAAACATTCACTAATATGTACCTTTAAAATGGACACATACAGATAATTACCGTACACATGTCAGTTTAATTACAGGTACACATAAATACATATAGCTTCACGTGTCTGTCGGTCATGACAATAGTACACATGGATACGAACACAAAACAGTCCATTATCAACTAGTGTGTGTGTGTGTGTGTGTGTGTGTGTGTGTGTGTGTGTGTGTTTTATCCTTATATTTACTATATGTATCTGCAGAATCGAGTTATTAGCTCTTGGACCCCGCCTATCAAATAAATGTATTTATCCTCGTTTATATCTACTACATCTATTTCTCTCTAACTAACACACACACAAACACACACACACACACACATACACACACACACACACACACACACACACACAAACACACACACACACACACACACACACACACACACACACACACACACACACACACACACACACACACACACACACACACACACACACACACACACACACACACACACACACACACACACACACACACACACACACACACACACAAACTGGAGGCGTAGCGTCTAAATGGAGAGAGTTCGATGGTTATAATCCTAATGGTCCCCGATCGAATCCCGGTTGATGCAATAGCAAATCGAAAGATATTCTTTAACCTGATTGAACTGTTCACCTAGCACAAATGTATCCATCAATGTATCCATCTATCTATCTACTTATATCTGTCAATCCATCAATCTATCTTCCCATTAAACCAACCATTTATCATTATATACATCTATCTATCCATGTATCCGTCCATCAACTCATCTATGCATCCGTCTATACGTCAATATATATATTTAGCAATCAATATATCCATCCATCTATCTACCTATATAAATTTTCCATTAATCTATCCATTTATCATAACCATCTATCAACACCCTCCCCACTCCCTCTCCTATTTTACTACCAAACTCCTTCCTCTCGTTCTGGCACCTTCTCCTTCCTTTTTCCTCCCTCTCATGAACCTGCTCATCCTCCATCCTTCTGCCCTTCCCACTCCCGCCCCTATCCCATCCCGCCCTTCCCATCGTCTTCCCTCTCGCCGCAGATCCATCCCTTCGTTCTCATTCCTTCCGCCGCTTCTCACTCTCGCCCTTCCCTCTGTTTTTCCTCCCTCCCGTTGCTAGTCCTTCCCTTCGTTCACTCACCTTCCCTTCTTACCCATCATGTAGTCTTCCCTCCCGCCGCCATCCCTTCCCATCGTCCTCCCTCCCTCCTACATCACACTCTCTGCCCCCCTTCCTGCACCTCCTTCACTCCCACTTCATCCCTTTTTCACCTGCACCTCTCCCCCTGTTCCCCCTCTTCATCCCTTTTTCACCTGCACCTTCTCCCCCTGTTCCCCCTCTTCATCCCTGTTTCACCTGCACCACTCCCCCTGTTCCCCCCTCTTCATCCCTTTTTCACCTGCACCACTCCCCCTGTTCCCCCTCTTCATCCCTGTTTCACCTGCACCACTCCCCCTGTTCCCCCTCTTCATCCCTGTTTCACCTACACCCTTTCCCCCTGTTCCCCCTCTTCATCCCTGTTTCACCTGCACCACTCCCCCTGTTCCCCCTCTTCATCCCTGTTTTACCTGCACCTCTCCCACTGTTCCCCCCCCTCTTCATCCCTATTTCACCTGCACCACTCCCCCTGTTCCCCCTCTTCATCCCTTTTTCACCTGCACCTCTCCCCCTGTTCCCCCTCTTCATCCCTATTTCACCTGCACCACTCCCCCTGTTCCCCCTCTTCATCCCTGTTTCACCTGCACCACTCCCCATGTTCCCCCTCTTCATCCCTGTTTCACCTGCAACACTCCCCCTGTTCCCCCTCTTCATCCCTGTTTCACCTGCACCATACCCCCTGTTCCCCCCCCTCTTTGCGATGAAGAGCCCTCCTGGCTGTCTGGGTTCGAATCCTTCATGGGTGTGGAGTTTTCAATTGCATATTGGCTTGGGGACCATTCAATCTTGTTCCCAAGCAATATATATATATTTATTTATTAGAGAAGAGAAGAAAATATCAAGGTGGTCAGTGAGGATCCACAAGGTCTTTTCTGAGTACTCTTTATTTTCTTCTCCAAGGCTATGGGTCCCTACACTTGCACTAGAGGTGGTACCCCTTCTAGGTTTAAAAAAAAATCTCTATATATATATATAAATATATTTATATATATATTTATATATATATATATATTATTAAATATGACCGAAAAAGTAAGATTAATAATTCTAACACGAATTTTCTCAATCTTTCGTACATTACGCTTCACTGTTCTCCAACAGTAAATCAAAAATCACTTCTCCAAAATTAATTTTTATTTCTATTTTGGAGAAGTGATTTTTGATTTACCTCCAACAGTGAAGCGTAATGTACGAAAGATTGAGAAAATTCGTGTTAGAATTATTAATCTTACTTTTTCGGTCATATTTAATAATATATGTCTACAGGAAAGACTGCTACCAAAATATACTAATATATATATATATATATATATATATATATATATATATATATATATATATATATATATATATATATATATATATGTGTGTGTATATCACGAAAATAAACACGTGATTAAGAATGTGACAATGTCAGACCACGGAGGAAAATGAAACAGGAATTTCCTTAAGTACTTTCGTATATTAAATACATCTTCAGAAGGAATAACATTCCTTCTATGTATATTTAAATATTGATCTTAGCCTGTGGATATGGACCCTGTGGGTCCAGGAGGCCATCTGTGTCCCCTCAGATGGTCTCCCTTATCACAGTTTGTGTCTATGGATGTGTGTCAGTGTGTGAGTGTGAGTGTCACTGTGAGTGTCCGGGTGAGTGTGGGTGTCACTGTGAGTGTCCGGATGATTATGTGTCCGGTTACATCTGTGGTTTCAGGAGGCCATCTGTGTCCCCTCAGATGGTCTCCCTTATCACAGTCTATGGATGTGTGTGTGTGAGTGTCCCTGTGAATGTTCGGATAAGGGTGTGTGCGTGTGTGTGTGAGTGTCCGGATTTATGTGAGGTTTGGTTCCAGGAACCATTTGTGTCCCCTCCTCCCCCAAATCTCCTCCCTTATTCCCACCGTGGGTTCGAATCCCAGGTGATTAGACCTACCCCAGGTCTATGGATCCAAGGTATCCATGCGTGGGCCCTACGGATTTCACCCCTTCCCCACTTTCCTAGGGCCAGGCCAATTCCAGCTATCCAGGGAACCTGTCGAAACAGAGGCAGCTACAGGAGGGGACACACACAAATATTTGTGCCCTGCAGTTACACAACCGTTCCGACAGGCTCGATCGCAATCTATCCAGATGAGAACACGTTCTCCTCCGACTAGACCACGCTGTAGTCGCTGTATGTTTAAAATTTGGTCCTTTATTTATAGTTAGTATTTTTTGTGTATTAATTGATTTGTTTTATATTTTTAATGACTTAGGTAGAGTGATTTAGGGAGTGGGGGGAGGTGGGGAGGTACTGGGGGAGGTACTGGGGGAGGTGGTAGCGTGTGTAGTAGATTATACGAGATCGTGGTTAGTTAGTATTTATCTTGTTGTGTTCACCTAGTTGTTCTTGCGAGGGTTGAGCTCTGCTCTTTCGGCCCGCCTCTCAACTGTGAATCAATCAATTTTTACTAGCTAATAAAAACAAAATTCCACATACACACACCCAGGAAGCAGCCCGTAACAGGTGTCTAATTCCCAAGTACATATGTACTGTTAGGTAAGAGGAGCATCATGAATGAATGAAACTCTGCTGATTTTCGTCTTCATTATATTACATTTGGTTGGGTTAAACTCTAACAACCACTTGTTCGACCATTCCTGCAGTTTGTCTAGGTCTTCTTGAAGCCTCAAACAGTCCTCTTCTGTCTTAATCCTTCTCATAATTTTGGCATCGTCCGCAAACATTGAGAGAAATGAATCTATACCCTCCGGGAGATCATTTACATATATCAGAAACAAGATAGGACCGAGTATAGAGCCCTGTGGGACTCCACTGGTGACTTCAAGCCAATCGGAGGTCTCACCCCTTAACGTAACTCTCTGCTTCCTATTGCTTAGGTACTCCCTTATCCACTGAAGCACCTTACCAGCTACACCTGCCTGTCTCTCCAGCTTATGTACCAGCCTCTTATGCGGTACTGTGTCAAAGGCTTTCCGACAATCCAAGAAAATGCAGTCCGCCCAGCCCTCTCTTTCTTGCTTAATCTGTGTTACCTGGTCATAGAATTCTATTAAGCCAGTCAGGCAAGATTTACCCTCCCTGAACCCATGTTGTCGATTTGTCACGAAGTCCCTTCTCTCCAGATGTGCTACCAGGTTTTTTCTCACGATCTTCTCCATCACCTTTAAGGACACTGGCCTGTAGTTCAGTGCCTCTTGCCTGTCGCCCTTTTTGTATATTGGGACCACATTCGCCGTCTTCCATATTTCTGGTAGGTCTCCCGTCTCCAGTGACCTACAATACACTATGGAGAGTGGCAAGCAAAGTGCCTCTGCACACTCTTTCAGTACCCATGGCGAGATCCCGTCTGGACCAATAGCCTTTCTAACATCCAGGTCCAGCAGGTGTCTCTTGACCTCCTCTCTCGTAATTTCAAACTCTTCCAAGGCCGCCTTGTTTACTTCCCTTTCTCCTAGCACAGTGACCTCACCTTGTTCTGTTGTGAAGACCTCTTGGAACCTCTTGTTGAGTTCATCACACACCTCTTTGTCATTCTCTGTATACCTGTCCTCGCCTGTTCTAAGTTTCACTACCTGTTCTTTCACTGTTGTTTTCCTTCTGATATGACTGTAGAGTAGCTTTGGTTCGGTCTTGGCTTTGTTTGGTATAACATTTTCATAACTTTTCTCTGCTTCTCTTCTCACCCTGACATACTCATTCCTGGTTCTCTGGTATCTCTCTCTGCTTTCTGGTGTTCTGTTATTCCGGAAGTTCCTCCACGCCCTTTTGTTCAGTACCTTTGCTTCCATACATGCCCTATTATACCATGGATTCTTCTTTAGCTTCTCGGATTTTTCCTTTTGGGCCGGGATGTATCTGCTTACTGCCTCCTGACACTTTTGGGTGACATAGTCCATCATATCTTGTAAAGACTTAGCTCTGAGGTCTGTGTCCCAAGGTATTTCCCTTAGGAAGCTTCTCATCTCCTCATAATTTCCCTTTCGGTATGCCAGCCTTTTGTTTCCTAGTTCTTTTTTTGGTACTCAAAGTTCAAAACACTGTGATCACTCATTCCCAAGGGCGCTTCCATCTTGACTTCCCTTATATCCCACTCATTTAGGGTAAATATCAGATCAAGCATTGCTGGTTCATCCTCTCCTCTCATTCTTCTTGGATCCTTGACGTGCTGGCTTAGAAAGTTTCTTGTTGCCACGTCCAGCAGCTTAGCTCTCCATGTTTCTGGTCCTCCATGCGGGTCTCTGTTCTCCCAATCTATCTTCCCATGGTTGAAGTCTCCCATGAATAGTAGTCCAGTTCCATTCCTGCTAGCAACAGAAGCTGCTCTCTCCATTATGTTAATGGTGGCCATATTGTTTCTATCATATTCCTGTCTGGGTCTTCTGTCATTTGGTGGTGGATTATATATGACTACGACTATAATTTTTTGCCCTCCAGTTGTTATTGTTCCTATTATGTAGTCACTGAAACCTTCACATCCCTGAACAACCCTGAACTTTTCTTACCAGCAGAGCTACACCACCCCCACCTCTTCCTTCTCTCTCTTTCTTCATAACATAATAGTCCTGTGGGAACACTGCATTTGTTATTGTTTTCGTCAGCTTTGTTTCTGTAAGAGCTATTATGTCTGGGTTTTTCTCTAGTACCCATTCTCCAAGTTCATTTGCTTTATTTGTAAAACCGTCTATGTTAGTGTACATTGCCTTGAGGCTCACTTTCTTCTGTCCCTTCTCAAATCTCCTCCTTGGTGAATGTTCTGCTGGTGGAGGAAGCTGTGCCATGGGTGTGAGGATTTGTGAGGTGGATACCAGGGATGCAGAGGATACTGGGATTAGGGGTGGGGGGTCAAGTGAAGAGGGAAGAACAGGGAGGGTATGGGGTGAACGGGGCGGGAGGACAGGAAGGAAGGGGGGGGGGGTTTCTATGCTGAGTGTGTGTGTGTGTGTGCGTGTGTGTGTGTGCGTGTGTGTGTGTGTGCGTGTGTGTGTGTGTGTGTGTGTGTGTGTGTGTGTGTGTGTGTGTGTGTGTGTGTGTGTGTGTGTGTGTGTGTGTGTGTGTGTGTGTGTGTGTGTGTGTGTGTGTGTGTGTGTGTGTTTTATCCTTATATTTACTATATGTATCTGCAGAATCGAGTTATTAGCTCTTGGACCCCGCCTATCAAATAAATGTATTTATCCTCTTTTATATCTAGTACATCTATTTCTCTCTAACTAACACACACACAAACACACACACACACACACACACACACACACACACACACACACACACACACGCACACACACACACACACACACACACACACACACACACACACACACACACACACACACACACACACACACACACACACACACACACAAACTGGAGGCCTAGCGTCTAAATGGAGAGAGTTCGATGGTTATAATCCTAATGGTCCCCGATCGAATCCCGGTTGATGCAATAGCAAATCGAAAGATATTCTTTAACCTGATTCGACTGTTCACCTAGCACAGATGTATCCATCAATGTATCCATCTATCTATCTACTTAATTCTGTCAATCCATCAATCTATCTTCCCATTAAAACAACCATTTATCATTATATACATCTATCTATCCATGTATCCGTCCATCAACTCATCTTTCTATTTATCCATATAGTCATCTTTCTTTCCGTCCATCAACTCATCTATGCATCCGTCTATCCGTAAATATATATATTTAGCAATCAATGTATCCATCCATCTATCTACCTATATAAATTTTCCATTAATCTATCCATTTATCATAACCATCTATCAACACCCTCTCCCACTCCCACTCCTATTTTACTACCAAACTCCCTCCTCTCGTTCTGGCACCTTCTCCTTCCCATTTCCTCCCTCTCATGAACCTGCTCATCCTCCATCCTTCTGCCCTTCCCACTCCCGCCCCTATCCCATCCCGCCCTTCCCATCGTCTTCCCTCTCGCCGCATATCCATCCCTTCGTTCTCATTCCTTCCGCCGCTTCTAACTCTCGCCCTTCCCTCTGTTTTTCTTCCCTCCCGTTGCTAGTCCTTTAGTCCGTTGAGCCTCTGCATTACTCTCTGGAGCCTCTGTATTACTCTCTTGAGCCTCTGCGTCACTCTCCTAAGACTCTGCATCTTTCTCTTCAGCCTCTGCATCACTCTCTTTAGCCTCTGCATCCCTCTCTGGAGCCTCAGCATCCCTCTCTTGAGCCTCTGCATCAATCTCTTGAGCCTCTGCATCACTCTCTAGAGCCTCTGCGTCACTCTCATAAGCCTCTGCTTCCCTCTCTTGATCCTCTGCATCACTCTCATGAGCCTCTGCATCACTCTCTTGATCCTCTGCATCACTTTCTTGTGACTCTGCTTAACTCTCTTGAGCCTCTGCATCACTCTCTTGAGCCTCTGCATCACTCTCGTGAGCCTCTGCATCACTCACTTAAGCTACTGCATCCCTCTAACGATCCTCTGCATCACTCTCTTGACCCTCTGCATCATTCTCTTGAGCCTTTGCATCACTCTCTTGAGCCTCTGCATCCCTCTCTTAAGCCTTTACATTGCTCTCTGGAGCCACAGCATCCCTCTCTTGAGCCTCTGCAGCACTCTCTTGAGCCTCTTCATCATTCTCCTGAGCCTCTGCATCCCTCTCTTAAGCCTCTGCATCACTCTCTTGAGCCTCTGCATCCCTCTCTTGAACTCCTGCATCCCTCTCATGAGCCTCTGCATCCCTCTCTTGAGCCTTTGCATCACTCTCTTAAGCCTCTGCATCCCTCTCTTGACCCTCTGCATCACTCTCAAGAGCTTCTGCATCCTTCTCTTGTGCCTCTGTATTACTCTCTTGAGCCTCTGCGTCACTCTCCTAAGCCTCTGCATCTTTCTCTTCAGCCTCTGCATCACTCTCTTTAGCCTCTGCATCCCTCTCTGGAGCCTCAGCATCCCTCTCTTGAGCCTCTGCATCACTCTCTTGAGCCTCTGCATCACTCTCTAGAGCCTCTGCATCACTCTCATAAGCCTCTGCTTCCCTCTCTTGATCCTCTGCATCACTCTCATGAGCCTCTGCATCACTCTCTTGATCCTCTGCATCACTCTCTTGATCCTCTGCATCACTTTCTTGAGACTCTGCATAACTCTTTTGAGCCTCTGCATCACTCTCTTGAGCCTCTGCATCACTCTCGTGATCCTCTGCATCACTCACTTAAGCCACTGCATCCCTCTAACGATCCTCTGCATCACTCTCTTGACCCTCTGCATCATTCTCTTGAGCCTTTGCATCCCTCTCTTAATCCTCTACATCACTCTCTTGAGCCTCTGCATCCCTCTCTTAAGCCTTTACATTGCTCTCTGGAGCCTCTGCATCTCTCTCTGGAGCCACAGCATCCCTCTCTTGAGCCTCTGCAGCACTCTCTTGAGCCTCTTCATAATTCTCCTGAGCCTCTGCATCCCTCTCTTAAGCCTCTGCATCACTCTCTTGAGCCTCTGCATCCCTCTCTTGAACTCCTGCATCCCTCTCATGAGCCTCTGCATCCCTCTCTTGAGCCTTTGCATCACTCTTTTAAGCCTCTGCATCCCTCTCTTGACCCTCTGCATCACTCTCAAGTGCTTCTGCATCCTTCTCTTGTGCCTCTGCATCCCTCACTTGAGCCTCTGCATCCCTCTCTTGAGCCTCTGCATTCCTCTCTTGAGCCTCTGCATCCCTCTCTTGGGCCTCTGCATCCCTCTCTTAAGCCTCTGCATCACTCTCTTAAGCTTCTGCATCACTCTCGTACGCCTCTGAATCACTCTCTTGAGCTTCTGCATAACTCTCTTGAGCCCCTGCATCCCTCTGTTGAGCCTCTGCATCACTCTCTTGAGCCTCTGCATCATTCTCTTGAGCCTTTGCATCCCCTCTTGAACTCCTGCATCCGTCTCATGAGCCTCTGCATCCCTCTCTTGAGCCTTTGCACAACTCTCTTAAGTACCTGCATCGCTCTCTTGAGCCTCTGCATCTCTCTCTTAAGCCTCTGCATCACCCTCTTAAGCCTCTGCATCACTCTCGTAAGCCTCTGCATCATTCTCTTGAGCCTCTGCATCCCTCTCTTGAGCCTCTGCATCACTCTCTTAGGCCTCTGCATCCCTCTCTTGAGCCTCTGCATCATTCTCCTAGGCCTCTGCATCACTCTCTTGAGCCTCTGCATCACTCTCTTGAGCCTCTGCATCACTCTCTTGAACCTCTGAATACATCTCTTGAGCCTCTGCATCACTCCCTTGAACCTCGGAATCCCTCTCATAAGTCTCTGCATCATTCTCTTGAGCCTTTGCATCATTCTCTTAAGCCTCTGCATCCCTCTATTGAGCCTCTGCATCACTCTCTTGAGCCTCTGCATCACTCTCTATAGCCTCTGCATCACTCTCTTGAGCCTCTGCATCACTTCCTTGAGCCTCTGCATCCCTCTCTTAACCCTCTGCATCACTCTCTTGACCCTCTGCATCACTCTCTTGAGCCTCTGCATCACTCTCTTGAGCCTCTGCATCAATCTCTTGAGCCTCTGCATCACTCTCTCGAGCCTTTGCATCCCTCTCATAAGCCTCGGCAACACTCTCTTCAGCCTCTGCATCACTCTATTAAGCCTCTGCTTCCCTCTCTTGATCCTCTGCATCAATCTCTTGAGCCTCTGCATCACTCTCTTGAGCCTCTGCATCACTCTCTAAGCATCTGCATCACTCTCTTGAGCCTCTGCATCACTCTCCTGAGTCTCTGCATCACTCTCTTAAGCCTCTGCATCCCTCTCTTGATCCTCTGCATCACTTTCTTGAGCCTCTGCATCATTCTCTTGAGCCTCTGCATCCCTCTCTTAAGCCTCTACATCATTCTCTTGAGCCTCTGCATTACTCTCTTGAGCCTCTACATCACTCTCTTAAGCCTCTGCATCTCTCTCTTCAGCCTCTGCATCACTCTCTTTAGCCTCTGCATCCGTCTCTGGAGCCTCAGCATCCCTCTCTTGAGCCTATGCAGTACTCTCTTGAGCCTCTGCATCATTCTCTTGAGCCTCTGCAGCACTCTCGTGAGCTTCTGCATCCCTCTCTTGAGTCTCTGCATCTTTCTCTTGAGCCTCTGCATCACTCACTTGAGCCTCTGCATCCCCTCTCTTAAGGCTCTGCATCACTCTCTTAAGCATCTGCATCACTCTCTTGAGCCTCTACATGCCCTCTCTTAAGGCTCTGCATCACACTCTTAAGCATCTGCATCACTCTCTTGAGCCTCTGCATCATTCTCTTGAGCCTCTACATCCCTCTCTTAAGCCTCTGCATCACTCTCTTGAGCCTCTGCATCCCTCTCTTTAGCCTTTGCATCGCTCTCTTAAGCCTCTGCATCCCTCTCTTGAGCCTCTGCATCCCTCTCTTGAGGCTCTGCATCCCTCTCTTGAGCCTCTGCATCCCTCTCTTGAGCCTCTGCATCCCTCCCTTGAGCCTCTGCATCACTCTCTTGAGCCTCTGCATAACTCTCTTGAGTCTCTGCATCACTCTCTTGAGCTTCTGCATCCCTCTCCTGAGCCTCTGCAACACTCTTTTCAGCCTCTGCATCACTCTCTTAATCCTCTGAATTCCTCTCTTGAGCCTCTGCATTACTCTCTCGAGCCATTGCATCACTCTCTTCATCCTCTGCATCCCTCTCTTTAGCATCTGCATCACTCTCTTGAACTCCTGCATCCCTCTCATGAGTCTCTGCATCCCTCTCTTGAGCCTTTGCATCACTCTCTTAAACCTTTGCATCACTCTCTAGAGCCTCTGCATCACTCTCATAAGCCTCTGCTTCCCTCTCTTGATCCTCTGCATCACTCTCATGAGCCTCTGCATCACTCTCTTGATCCTCTGCATCACTCTCTTGATCCTCTGCATCACTTTCTTGAGACTCTGCATAACTCTCTTGAGCCTCTGCATCACTCTCTTGAGCCTCTGCATCACTCTCGTGATCCTCTGCATCACTCACTTAAGCCACTGCATCCCTCTAACGATCCTCTGCATCACTCTCTTGACCCTCTGCATCATTCTCTTGAGCCTTTGCATCCCTCTCTTAAGCCTCTACATCACTCTCTTGAGCCTCTGCATCCCTCTCTTAAGCCTTTACATTGCTCTCTGGAGCCTCTGCATCTCTCTCTGGAGCCACAGCATCCCTCTCTTGAGCCTCTGCAGCACTCTCTTGAGCCTCTTCATAATTCTCCTGAGCCTCTGCATCCCTCTCTTAAGCCTCTGCATCACTCTCTTGAGCCTCTGCATCCCTCTCTTGAACTCCTGCATCCCTCTCATGAGCCTCTGCATCCCTCTCTTGAGCCTTTGCATCACTCTTTTAAGCCTCTGCATCCCTCTCTTGACCCTCTGCATCACTCTCAAGTGCTTCTGCATCCTTCTCTTGTGCCTCTGCATCCCTCACTTGAGCCT
Organism: Procambarus clarkii; assembly: GCF_040958095.1. NCBI lineage: Eukaryota > Metazoa > Arthropoda > Malacostraca > Decapoda > Cambaridae > Procambarus > Procambarus clarkii. The sequence continues at coordinate 3,706,115 of NC_091150.1, read as the reverse complement.
CTGCATCCCTCTCTTGAGCCTCTGCATCCCTCTCTTGAGCCTCTGCATCCCTCTCTTGGGCCTCTGCATCCCTCTCTTAAGCCTCTGCATCACTCTCTTAAGCTTCTGCATCACTCTCGTACGCCTCTGAATCACTCTCTTGAGCTTCTGCATAACTCTCTTGAGCCCCTGCATCCCTCTGTTGAGCCTCTGCATTACTCTCTTGAGCCTCTGCATCATTCTCTTGAGCCTTTGCATCCCCTCTTGAACTCCTGCATCGTCTCATGAGCCTCTGCATCCCTCTCTTGAGCCTTTGCACAACTCTCTTAAGTACCTGCATCGCTCTCTTGAGCCTCTGCATCTCTCTCTTAAGCCTCTGCATCACCCTCTTAAGCCTCTGCATCACTCTCGTAAGCCTCTGCATCATTCTCTTGAGCCTCTGCATCCCTCTCTTGAGCCTCTGCATCACTCTCTTAGGCCTCTGCATCCCTCTCTTGAGCCTCTGCATCATTCTCCTAGGCCTCTGCATCACTCTCTTGAGCCTCTGCATCACTCTCTTGAGCCTCTGCATCACTCTCTTGAGCCTCTGAATACATCTCTTGAGCCTCTGCATCACTCCCTTGAACCTCGGAATCCCTCTCATAAGTCTCTGCATCATTCTCTTGAGCCTTTGCATCACTCTCTTAAGCCTCTGCATCCCTCTATTGAGCCTCTGCATCACTCTCTTGAGCCTCTGCATCACTCTCTATAGCCTCTGCATCACTCTCTTGAGCCTCTGCATCACTTCCTTGAGCCTCTGCATCCCTCTCTTAACCCTCTGCATCACTCTCTTGACCCTCTGCATCACTCTCTTGAGCCTCTGCATCACTCTCTTGAGCCTCTGCATCAATCTCTTGAGCCTCTGCATCACTCTCTCGAGCCTTTGCATCCCTCTCATAAGCCTCGGCAACACTCTCTTCAGCCTCTGCATCACTCTATTAAGCCTCTGCTTCCCTCTCTTGATCCTCTGCATCAATCTCTTGAGCCTCTGCATCACTCTCTTGAGCCTCTGCATCACTCTCTAAGCATCTGCATCACTCTCTTGAGCCTCTGCATCACTCTCCTGAGTCTCTGCATCACTCTCTTAAGCCTCTGCATCCCTCTCTTGATCCTCTGCATCACATTCTTGAGTCTCTGCATCATTCTCTTGAGCCTCTGCATCCCTCTCTTAAGCCTCTACATCATTCTCTTGAGCCTCTGCATTACTCTCTTGAGCCTCTACATCACTCTCTTAAGCCTCTGCATCTCTCTCTTCAGCTTCTGCATCACTCTCTTTAGCCTCTGCATCCGTCTCTGGAGCCTCAGCATCCCTCTCTTGAGCCTCTGCAGTACTCTCTTGAGCCTCTGCATCATTCTCTTGAGCCTCTGCAGCACTCTCGTGAGCTTCTGCATCCCTCTCTTGAGTCTCTGCATCTTTCTCTTGAGCCTCTGCATCACTCTCTTAAGCATCTGCATCACTCTCTTGAGCCTCTACATGCCCTCTCTTAAGGCTGTGCATCACACTCTTAAGCATCTGCATCACTCTCTTGAGCCTCTGCATCATTCTCTTGAGCCTCTACATCCCTCTCTTAAGCCTCTGCATCACTCTCTTGAGCGTCTGCATCCCTCTCTTTAGCCTTTGCATCGCTCTCTTAAGCCTCTGCATCCCTCTCTTGAGCCTCTGCATCCCTCTCTTGAGCCTCTGCATCACTCTCTTGAGCCTCTGCATAACTCTCTTGAGTCTCTGCATCACTCTCTTGAGCTTCTGCATCCCTCTCCAGAGCCTCTGCAACACTCTTTTCAGCCTCTGCATCACTCTCTTAATCCTCTGAATTCCTCTCTTGAGCCTCTGCATCACTCTCTCGAGCCATTGCATCACTCTCTTCATCCTCTGCATCCCTCTCTTTAGCATCTGCATCACTCTCTTGAACTCCTGCATCCCTCTCATGAGTCTCTGCATCCCTCTCTTGAGCCTTTGCATCACTCTCTTAAACCTTTGCATCACTCTCTTGAGCCTCTGCATCACTCTCGTAAGCCTCTGCTTCACTCTCTTGAGGCTCTGCATAACTCTCTTGAGTCTCTGCACCAATCTCTTGAGCCTCTGCATCCTTCTCTTGAGCCTCTGCAACACCCTCTTCAGCCTCTGCATCACTCTCTTAAGCCTCTGAATCCCTCTCTTGAGCCTCTGAATCCCTGTCTTGATCCTCTGCATCACTCGCTCGAGCCTATGTATCACTCTCTTGATCCTCTGCATCACTATCTTGAGCCTTTGTATCACTCTCTTAAGCCTCTGTATCACTCTCTTGAGCCTCTGCATCCCTCTCTTGAGCCTCTGCATCACTCTCTTAGGCCTCTGCATCCCTCTCTTGAGCCTCTGCATCATTCTCCTAGGCCTCTGCATCACTGTCTTGAGCCTCTGCATCACTCTCTTGAGCCTCTGCATCACTCTAATGAGCCTCTGAATACATCTCTTGAGCCTCTGCATCCCTCCCTTGAACCTCGGAATCCCTTTCATAAGTCTCTGCATCATTCTCTTGAGCCTCTGCATCACTCTCTTAAGCCTCTGCATCCCTCTATTGAGCCTCTGCATCACTCTCTTGAGCCTCTGCATCACTCTCTATAGCCTCTGCATCACTCTCCTGAGCCTTTGCATCACTTCCTTGAGCCTCTGCATCCCTCTCTTAACCCTCTGCATCACTCTCTTGACCCTCTGCATCACTCTCTTGAGCCTCTGCATCACTCTCTTGAGCCTCTGCATCACTCTCTTGAGCCTCTGCATCACTCTCTTGAGCCTTTGCATCCCTCTCATAAGCCTCGGCAACACTCTCTTCAGCCTCTTCATCACTCTATTAAGCCTCTGCTTCCCTCTCTTGATCCTCTGCATCAATCTCTTGAGCCTCTGCATCACTCTCTTGAGCCTCTGCATCACTCTCTTGAGCCTCTGCATCACTCTCTTGATCCTCTGCATCAATCTCTTGAGCATCTGCATCACTCTCTTGAGACTCTGCATCACTCTCCTGAGTCTCTGCATCACTCTCTTAAGCCTCTGCATCCCTCTCTTGATCCTCTGCATCACTCTCTTGAGCCTCTGCATCATTCTCTTGAGCCTCTGCATCCCTCTCTTAAGCCTCTACATCATTCTCTTGAGCCTCTGCATTACTCTCTTGAGCCTCTACATCACTCTCTTAAGCCTCTGCATCTCTCTCTTCAGCCTCTGCATCACTCTCTTTAGCCTCTGCATCCGTCTCTGGAGCCTCAGCATCCCTCTCTTGAGCCTCTGCAGTACTCTCTTGAGCCTCTGCATCATTCTCTTGAGCCTCTGCATCCCTCTCTTGAGCCTCTGCAGCAATCTCGTGAGCTTCTGCATCCCTCTCTTGAGTCTCTGCATCTTTCTCTTGATCCTCTGCATCACTCACTTGAGCCTCTGCATCCCCTCTCTTAAGGCTCTGCATCACTCTCTTAAGCATCTGCATCACTCTCTTGAGCCTCTACATGCCCTCTCTTAAGGCTCTGCATCACACTCTTAAGCATCTGCATCACTCTTTTGAGCCTCTGCATCATTCTCTTGAGCCTCTACATCCCTCTCTTAAGCCTCTGCATCACTCTCTTGAGCCTCTGCATCCCTCTCTTTAGCCTTTGCATCGCTCTCTTAAGCCTCTGCATCCCTCTCTTGAGCCTCTGCATCCCTCTCTTGAGGCTCTGCATCCCTCTCTTGAGCCTCTGCATCCCTCTCTTGAGCCTCTGCATCCCTCTCTTGAGCCTCTGCATCACTCTCTTGAGCCTCTGCATAACTCTCTTGAGTCTCTGCATCACTCTCTTGAGCTTCTGCATCCCTCTCCTGAGCCTCTGCAACACTCTTTTCAGCCTCTGCATCACTCTCTTAATCCTCTGAATTCCTCTCTTGAGCCTCTTCATCACTCTCTCGAGCCATTGCATCACTCTCTTCATCCTCTGCATCCCTCTCTTTAGCATCTGCATCACTCTCTTGAACTCCTGCATCCCTCTCATGAGTCTCTGCATCCCTCTCTTGAGCCTTTGCATCACTCTCTTAAACCTTTGCATCACTCTCTTGAGCCTCTGCATCACTCTCGTAAGCCTCTGCATCACTCTCTTGAGGCTCTGCATAACTCTCTTGAGTCTCTGCATCAATCTCTTGAGCCTCTGCATCCTTCTCTTGAGCCTCTGCAACACCCTCTTCAGCCTCTGCATCACTCTCTTAAGCCTCTGAATCCCTCTCTTGAGCCTCTGAATCCTTGTCGTGATCCTCTGCATCACTCTCTCGAGCCTCTGTATCACTCTCTTGATCCTCTGCATCACTATCTTGAGCCTTTGTATCACTCTCTTAAGCCTCTGTATCACTCTCTTGAGCCTCTGCATCCCTCTCTTGAGCCTCTGCATCCCTCTCTTAAGCCTCTGCATCACTCTCTTAAGCCTCTGCATCACTCTCGTAAGCCTCTGAACCACTCTGTTGAGCCCCTGCATCCCTCTCTTGAACCTCTGCATCACTCTCTTGAGCCTCTGCATCACCCTTTTAAGCCTCTTCATCCCTATTTTGAGCCTTTGCATCACTTTCTGAAGCCTCTGCATCGCTCTCTTGCGCCTCTGCATCACTCTCTTGAACTCCTGCATCTCTCTCATGAGCCTCTGCATCCCACACTTGAGCCTTTGCATCACCCTCTTAAGCCTCTCCATCCCTCTCCTGAGCCCATGCATCCCTCTCTTGAGCCTCTGCTCCCTCTCTTGAACTCCTGCATCCCTCTCATAAGCCTCTGCATCCCTCTCTTGAGACTTTGCATCACCCTCCTAAGCCTCTGCATCCCTCTCTTGAGCCCCTGGATCCGTCTCGTAAGCCTCTGCATCACTCTCTTGAGCCTCTGCATCCCTCTCATGAGCCTCTGCATCACTCTCTTCAGCTTCTGCATCCCTCTCTTGAGCATCTGCATCATTCTCCTAGGCCTCTGCATCACTCTCTTGAGCCTCTGCATCACTCTCTCGAACCTCTACATCCTTTTCTTCAGCCTCTGCATCATTCTCTTGAGCCTCGTCATCCCTCTCCTAAGCCTCTGCATCACTCTCTTGAGCCTCTGCATCACTCTCTTAAGCCTCTGCATCCCTCTCTTGAGCCTCTGCATCACTCTCTTGAGCCTCTGCATCACACTCTTGAGCCTCTGCATCACTCTCTTGAGATTCTGCATCACTCTCTTAAGCCTCTGAATCACTATCTTCAGCCTCTGCATCACACTCTTGAGCCTCTGCATCCCTCTCCTAAGCCTCTGCATCACTCTCTTCAGCTTCTGCATCCCTCTCTTGAGCATCTGCATCATTCTCCTAGGCCTCTGCATCACTCTCTTGAGCCTCTGCATCACTCTCTCGAACCTCTACATCCTTTTCTTCAGCCTCTGCATCATTCTCTTGAGCCTCGTCATCCCTCTCCTAAGCCTCTGCATCACTCTCTTGAGCCTCTGCATCACTCTCTTAAGCCTCTGCATCCCTCTCTTGAGCCTCTGCATCACTCTCTTGAGCCTCTGCATCACACTCTTGAGCCTCTGCATCACTCTCTTGAGATTCTGCATCACTCTCTTAAGCCTCTGAATCACTATCTTCAGCCTCTGCATCACACTCTTGAGCCTCTGCATCCCTCTCCTAAGCCTCTGCATCACTCTCTTCAGCCTCTTCATCCCTCTCTTGAGCCTCTGCATTACTGTCTTCAGCCTCTGCATCACTCTCTTAAGCCTCTGAATCCCTCTCTTAAGGCCTCTGCATAACTCTCTCGAGCCTCTGCATCACTCTCTTGAGCCTCTGCATCACTCTCTTGAGCCTCTGCATCACTCTCTTGAGCCTCTGCTTCCCTCTCTTGAGCCTCTGCATTTCTCTCTTAAGCCTCTGCATCACTCTCTTAAGCCTCTGCATCACTCTCTAGATCCTCTGCATCACTCTCTTCAGCCTCTGCATTACTCTCATAAGCCTCTGCTTCCCTCTCTTGATCATTTGCATCACTCTCTTGACCCTCTGCATCACTCTCTTGATCGTCTGCATCAATCTCTTCAGCCTCTGCATCACTCTCTTGAGCCTCTGCATCACTCTCTTGAGCCTCTGCATCACTCTCTTGAGCCTCTGCATAATTCTCTTAAGCCTCTGCATCCCTCTCTTAAGCCTCTACATCATTCTCTTAAGCCTCTGCATCATTCTCTTGAGCCTCTGCATCACTCTCTTAAGCCTCTGACTTTCTCTCATGAGCCTCTGCATCACTCTCTTGAGCCTCTGCATCTTTCTCTTGAGCCTCTGCATCCCTCTCTTAAGCCTCTACATCATTCTCTTAAGCCTCTGCATCCCTCTCTTGACCCTCTGCATCACTCTCAAGAGCTTCTGCATCCTTCTCTTGTGCCTCTGCATCCCTCACTTGAGCCTCTGCATCCCTCTCTTGAGCCTCTGCATCCCTCTCTTGAGCCTCTGCATCCCTCTCTTGGGCCTCTGCATCCCTCTCTTAAGCCTCTGCATCACTCTCTTAAGCTTCTGCATCACTCTCGTAAGCCTCTGAATCACTCTCTAGAGCTTCTGCATCACTCTCTTGAGCCCCTGCATCCCTCTGTTGAGCCTCTGCATCACTCTCTTGAGCCTCTGCATCATTCTCTTGAGCCTTTGCATCCCTCTCTTGAACTCCTGCATCCGTCTCATGAGCCTCTGCATCCCTCTCTTGAGCCTTTGCACCACTCTCTTAAGTACCTGCATCGCTCTCTTGAGCCTCTGCATCTCTCTCTTAAGCCTCTGCATCACCCTCTTAAGCCTCTGCATCACTCTCGTAAGCCTCTGCATTATTCTCTTGAGCCTCTGCAACCCTCTCTTGAGCCTCTGCATCACTTTCTTAGGCCTCTGCATCCCTCTCTTGAGCCTCTGCATCATTCTCCTAGGCCTCTGCATCACTCTCTTGAGCCTCTGCATCACTCTCTTGAGCCTCTGCATCACTCTCTTGAGCCTATGAATACATCTCTTGAGCCTCTGCATCACTCCCTTGAACCTCGGCACCCCTCTCATAAGTCTCTGCATCATTCTCTTGAGCCTCTGCATCACTCTCTTAAACCTCTGCAACCCTCTCTTGAGCCTCTGCATCACTCTCTTGAGCCTCTGCATCACTCTCTATAGCCTCTGCATCACTCTCTTAAGCCTCTGCATCCCTCTCTTGAGCCTCTGCATCACTCTATTGAGCCTCTGCATCACACTCTTGAGCCTCTGCATCACTCTCTTGAGATTCTGCATCACTCTCTTAAGCCTCTGAATCACTATCTTCAGCCTCTGCATCACACTCTTGAGCCTCTGCATCCCTCTCCTAAGCCTCTGCCTCACTCTCTTAGGCCTCTGCATCACTCTCTTACGCCTCTGCATCACTCTCGTAAGCCTCTGAATCACTCTGTTGAGCCTCTACATCCCTCTCCTAAGCCTCTGCCTCACTCTCTTAGGCCTCTGCTTCACTCTCTTGATCCTCTGCATCACTCTTGTAAGCCTCTGAATCACTCTCTTGAGAATCTGCATCCCTCTCTTGAGTCTCTGCATCCCTTTCTTAAGCCTCTACATCACTCTCTTAAGCCTCAGTATCACTCTCTAGAGCCTCTGCATCACTCTCTTGAGCCTCTGCATCACTCTCTTAAACCTCTGCTTCCCTCTCTTGATCGTCTGCATCATTCTCTTGAGCCTCTGCATCACTCTCTTGAGCCTCTGCATCACTCTCTTGAGCCTCTGCATCACTCTCCTGAGCCTCTGCATCACTCTCTTGAGCCTCTGCATCCCTCTCTTTAGCCTCTGCATCACTCTCTTCAGCCTCTTCATCCCTCTCTTGAGCCTCTGCATTACTCTCTTCAGCCTCTGCATCACTCTCTTAAGCCTCTGAATCCCTCTCTTAAGGCCTCTGCATAACTCTCTCGAGCCTCTGCATCACTCTCTTGAGCCTCTGCATCACTCTCTTGAGCCTCAGCATCACTCTTTTGAGCCTCTGCTTCCCTCTCTTGAGCCTCTGCATTTCTCTCTTAAGCCTCTGCAACACTCTCTTAAGCCTCTGCATCACTCTCTAGATCCTCTGCATCACTCTCTTCAGCCTCTGCATTACTCTCATAAGCCTCTGCTTCCCTCTCTTGATCATCTGCATCACTCTCTTGACCCTCTGCATCACTCTCTTGATCGTCTGCATCACTCTCTTGAGCCTCTGCATCACTCTCTTGAGCCTTTGCATCACTCTCTTGAGCCTCTGCATCACTCTCTTGAGCCTCTGCATAATTCTGTTAAGCCTCTGCATCCCTCTCTTGATCCTCTGCATCACTCTCTTGAGCCTCTGCATCACCCTTTTAAGCCTCTGCATCCCTCTTTTGAGCCTTTGCATCACTTTCTGAAGCCTCTGCATCGCTCTCTTGCGCCTCTGCATCACTCTCTTGAACTCCAGCATCTCTCTCATGAGCCTCTGCATCCCACACTTGAGCCTTTGCATCACCCTCTTAAGCCTCTCCATCCCTCTCCTGAGCCCATGCATCCCTCTCTTGAGCCTCTACTCCCTCTCTTGAACTCCTGCATCCCTCTCATAAGCCTCTGCATCCCTCTCTTGAGACTTTGCATCACCCTCCTAAGCCTCTGCATCCCTCTCTTGAGCCCCTGCATCCTTCTCGTAAGCCTCTGCATCACTCTCTTGAGCCTCTGCATCCCTCTCATGAGCCTCTGCATCACTCTCTTCAGCTTCTGCATCCCTCTCTTGAGCATCTGCATCATTCTCCTAGGCCTCTGCATCACTCTCTTGAGCCTCTGCATCGCTCTCTCGAACCTCTACATCCTTCTCTTGAGCCTCTGCATCATTCTCTTGAGCCTCTGCATCACACTCTTGAGCCTCTGCATCACTCTCTTAAGCCTCTGCATCCCTCTCTTGAGCCTCTGCACCATTCTCTTGAGCCTCTGCATCACACTCTTGAGCCTCTGCATCACTCTCTTGAGATTCTGCATCACTCTCTTAAACCTCTGAATCACTATCTTCAGCCTCTGCATCACACTCTTGAGCCTCTGCATCCCTCTCCTAAGCCTCTGCCTCACTCTCTTAGGCCTCTGCATCACTCTCTTACGCCTCTGCATTACTCTCGTAAGCCTCTGAATCACTCTGTTGAGCCTCTGCATCCCTCTCTTGAGCCTTTGCATCACTCTCTTCAGCCTCTTCAACCATCTCTTGAGCCTCTGCAACATTCTCTTCAGGCTCTGTATTACTCTCTTACGCCTCTGAATCCCTCTCTTGAGGAATCTGCATAACTCTCCCGAGCCTCTGCTTCACTCTCTTGATCCTCTGCATCACTCTCGTAAGCCTTTGAATCACTCTCTTGAGCCTCTGAATCCCTGTCTTGATCCTCTGCATCACTCTCTCGAGCCTCTGTATCACTCTCTTGATCCTCTGCATCACTATCTTGAGCCTTTGTATCACTCTCTTAAGCCTCTGTATCACTCTCTTGAGCCTATGCATCCCTCTCTTAAGCCTCTGCATCACTCTCTTAAGCCTCTGCATCACTCTCGTAAGCCTCTGAACCACTCTGTTGAGCCCCTGCATCCCTCTCTTGAACCTCTGCATCACTCTCTTGAGCCTCCGCATCACCCTTTAAAGCCTCTGCATCCCTCTTTTGAGCCTTTGCATCACTTTCTGAAGCCTCTGCATCGCTCTCTTGCGCCTCTGCATCACTCTCTTGAACTCCTGCATCTCTCTCATGAGCCTCTGCATCCCACACTTGAGCCTTTGCATCACCCTCTTAAGCCTCTCCATCCCTCTCCTGAGCCCATGCATCCCTCTCTTGAGCCTCTGCTCCCTCTCTTGAACTCCTGCATCCCTCTCATAAGCCTCTGCATCCCTCTCTTGAGACTTTGCATCACCCTCCTAAGCCTATGCATCCCTCTCTTGAGCCCCTGCATCCTTCTCGTAAGCCTCTGCATCACTCTCTTGAGCCTCTGCATCCCTCTCATGAGCCTCTGCATCACTCTCTTCAGCTTCTGCATCCCTCTCTTGAGCATCTGCATCATTCTCCTAGGCCTCTGCATCACTCTCTTGAGCCTCTGCATCACTCTCTCGAACCTCTACATCCTTCTGTTGAGCCTCTGCATCATTCTCTTGAGCCTCGTCATCCCTCTCCTAAGCCTCTGCATCACTCTCTTGAGCCTCTGCATCACTCTCTTGAGCCTCTGCATCACACTCTTGAGCCTCTGCATCACTCTCTTGAGATTCTGCATCACTCTCTTAAGCCTCTGAATCACTATATTCAGCCTCTGCATCACACTCTTGAGCCTCTGCATCCCTCTCCTAAGCCTCTGCCTCACTCTCTTAGGCCTCTGCATCACTCTCTTACGCCTCTGCATTACTCTCGTAAGCCTCTGAATCACTCTGTTGAGCCTCTGCATCCCTCTCTTGAGCCTTTGCATCACTCTCTTCAGCCTCTTCAACCATCTCTTGAGCCTCTGCAACATTCTCTTCAGGCTCTGTATCACTCTCTTACGCCTCTGAATCCCTCTCTTGAGGAATCTGCATAACTCTCCCGAGCCTCTGCTTCACTCTCTTGATCCTCTGCATCACTCTCGTAAGCCTCTGAATCACTCTCTTGAGCCTCTGCTTCCTCTCTTGATCCTCTGCATCACTCTCTTGAGCCTCTGCATCATTCTCTTAATCCTCTGCTTCCCTCTCTTGATCGTCTGCATCATTCTCTTGAGCCTCTGCATCACTCTCTTGAGCCTCTGCATCACTCTCTTGAGCCTCTGCATCACTCTCTTGAGCCTCTGCATCACTCTCTTGAGCCTCTGCATCCCTCTCTTTAGCCTCTGCATCACTCTCTTCAGCCTCTTCATCCCTCTCTTGAGCCTCTGCATTACTGTCTTCAGCCTCTGCATCACTCTCTTAAGCCTCTGAATCCCTCTCTTAAGGCCTCTGCATAACTCTCTCGAGCCTCTGCATCACTCTCTTGAGCCTCTGCATCACTCTCTTGAGCCTCTGCATCACTCTCTTGAGCCTCTGCTTCCCTCTCTTGAGCCTCTGCATTTCTCTCTTAACCTTCTGCATCATTCTCTTAAGCCTCTGAATCCCTCTCTTAAGGCCTCTGCATAACTCTCTCGAGCCTCTGCATCACTCTCTTGAGCCTCTGCATCACTCTCTTGAGCCTCTGCATCACTCTCTTGAGCCTCTGCTTCCCTCTCTTGAGCCTCTGCATTTCTCTCTTAACCTTCTGCATCACTCTCTTCAGCCTCTGCATTACTCTCATAAGCCTCTGCTTCCCTCTCTTGATCATTTGCATCACTCTCTTGACCCTCTGCATCTCTCTCTTGATCGTCTGCATCACTCTCTTCAGCCTCTGCATAACTCTCTTGAGCCTCTGCATCACTCTTTTGAGCCTCTGCATCACTCTCTTGAGCCTCTGCATAATTCTCTTAAAGCCTCTGCATCCCTCTCTTGATCCTCTGCATCACTCTCTTGAGCCTCTGCATCTTTCTCTTGAGCCTCTGCATCCCTCTCTTAAGCCTCTACATCATTCTCTTAAGCCTCAGCATCACTCTCTTGAGCCTCTGCATCACTCTCTTAAGCTTCTGACTTTCTCTCATGAGCCTCAGCATCACTCTCTTAAGCCTCTGCATCCCTCTCTTGATCCTCTGCATCACTCTCTTGAGCCTCTGCATCTTTCTCTTGAGCCTCTGCATCCCTCTCTTAAGCCTCTACATCACTCTCTTAAGCTTCTGCATCACTCTCGTAAGCCTCTGAATCACTCTCTTGACCCTCTGCATCACTCTCAAGAGCTTCTGCATCCTTCTCTTGTGCCTCTGCATCCCTCACTTGAGCCTCTGCATCCCTCTCTTGAGCCTCTGCATCCCTCTCTTGAGCCTCTGCATCCCTCTCTTGGGCCTCTGCATCCGTCTCATGAGCCTCTGCATTCCTCTCTAGAGCCTTTGCACCACTCTCTTAAGTACCTGCATCGCTCTCTTGAGCCTCTGCATCTCTCTCTTAAGCCTCTGCATCACCCTCTTAAGCCTCTGCATCACTCTCGTAAGCCTCTGCATTATTCTCTTGAGCCTCTGCAACCCTCTCTTGAGCCTCTGCATCACTTTCTTAGGCCTCTGCATCCCTCTCTTGAGCCTCTGCATCATTCTCCTAGGCCTCTGCATCACTCTCTTGAGCCTCTGCATCACTCTCTTGAGCCTCTGAATACATCTCTTGAGCCTCTGCATCACTCCCTTGAACCTCGGCATCCCTCTCATAAGTCTCTGCATCATTCTCTTGAGCCTCTGCATCACTCTCTTAAGCCTCTGCAACCCTCTCTTGAGCCTCTGCATCACTCTCTTGAGCCTCTGCATCACTCTCTATAGCCTCTGCATCACTCTCTTTAGCCTCTGCATCACTCCCTTGAGCCTTTGCATCCCTCTCTTGTGGCCTCTGCATCCCTCTCCTAAGCCTCTGCATCACTCTCTTGAGCCTCTGCATCACTCTCTTAAGCCTCTGCATCCCTCTCTTGAGCCTCTGCATCACTCTCTTGAGCCTCTGCATCACACTCTTGAGCCTCTGCATCACTCTCTTGAGATTCTGCATCACTCTCTTAAGCCTCTGAATCACTATCTTCAGCCTCTGCATCACACTCTTGAGCCTCTGCATCCCTCTCCTAAGCCTCTGCCTCACTCTCTTAGGCCTCTGCATCACTCTCTTACGCCTCTGCATCACTCTCGTAAGCCTCTGAATCACTCTGTTGAGCCTCTGCATCCCTCTCTTGAGCCTCTGCATCACTCTCTTGATCCTCTGCATCACTCTCGTAAGCCTCTGAATCACTCTCTTGAGAATCTGCATCCCTCTCTTGAGTCTCTGCATCCCTTTCTTAAGCCTCTGCATCACTCTCTTAAGCCTCAGTATCACTCTCTAGAGCCTCTGCATCACTCTCTTGAGCCTCTGCATCACTCTCTTAATCCTCTGCTTCCCTCTCTTGATCGTCTGCATCATTCTCTTGAGCCTCTGCATCACTCTCTTGAGCCTCTGCATCACTCTCTTGAGCCTCTGCATCACTCTCCTGAGCCTCTGCATCACTCTCTTGAGCCTCTGCATCCCTCTCTTTAGCCTCTGCATCACTCTCTTCAGCCTCTTCATCCCTCTCTTGAGCCTCTGCATTACTCTCTTCAGCCTCTGCATCACTCTCTTAAGCCTCTGAATCCTTCTCTTAAGGCCTCTGCATAACTCTCTCGAGCCTCTGCATCACTCTCTTGAGCCTCTGCATCACTCTCTTGAGCCTCAGCATCACTCTTTTGAGCCTCTGCTTCCCTCTCTTGAGCCTCTGCATTTCTCTCTTAAGCCTCTGCATCACTCTCTTAAGCCTCTGCATCACTCTCTAGATCCTCTGCATCACTCTCTTCAGCCTCTGCATTACTCTCATAAGCCTCTGCTTCCCTCTCTTGATCATCTGCATCACTCTCTTGACCCTCTGCATCACTCTCTTGATCGTCTGCATCACTCTTGAGCCTCTGCATCACTCTCTTGAGCCTTTGCATCACTCTCTTGAGCCTCTGCATCACTCTCTTGAGCCTCTGCATAATTCTCTTAAGCCTCTGCATCCCTCTCTTGATCCTCTGCATCACTCTCTTGAGCCTCTGCATCTTTCTCTTGAGCCTCTGCATCACTCTCTCGAGCCTCTGCATCACTCTCTTGAGCCTTTGCATCACTCTCTTGAGCCTCTGCATCACTCTCTTGAGCCTCTGCATAATTCTCTTAAGCCTCTGCATCCCTCTCTTGATCCTCTGCATCTCTCTCTTGAGCCTCTGCATCTTTCTCTTGAGCCTCTGCATCCCTCTCTTAAGCCTCTACATCATTCTCTTAAGCCTCTGCATCACTCTCTTGAGCCTCTGCATCACTCTCTTAAGCCTCTGACTTTCTCTCATGAGCCTCTGCATCACTCTCTTAAGCCTCTGACTTTCTCTCTTGAGCCTCTGCATCACTCTCTTGAGCCTTTGCATCTCTCTCTGGAGCCTCAGCATCACTTTCTTGATTCTCTGCATCACTCTCCTGAGCCTTTTGCAGAATTCTCTTCAGCCTCTGTATCATTCTCTTGAGCCTCTGCATCCCTCTCTTAAGCCTGTGCATCACTCTCTTGAGCCTCTGCATCCCTCTATTAAGCCTCTGCATCACTCTCTTGAGCCTCTGCATCCCTCTCTTGAGCGTCTGCATCACTCTCTTGAGCCTCTGCATCACTCTCTTGAGCCTCTGCATCACTCTCTTAAACCTCTGCATCCCTCTCTTGATCCTCTGCATCACTCTCTTGAGCCTCTGCATCATTCTCTTCAGCCTCTACATTCCTCACTTAAGCCTCTACCTCATTCACTAAAGCCCATGAATCACTCTCTTGAGCCTCTGCATCACTCTCTTAAGCCTATGCATCTCTCTCTTCAGCCTCTGCATCACTCTGTTGATCCTCTGCTGCATCACTCTCTTGAGCCTCTGCATCCCTCTCTTGAGCCTCTATATCCTTCTCTTGAGCTTCTGCATCATTCCCTTGAGCCTTTGCATCTCTCTCTTGAGCCTCTGCATTACTCCCAAGTGCCTCTGCATCTTTCTCTTGGGCCTCTGCATGCCTCACTTTAGCCTCAGCATCCTTCTCTTGAGCCTCTGCATCCCTCTCTTGAGCCTATTCATCCCTCTCTTGAGCCTCTGCAACACTCTCTTGACCCTCTGCATCACTCTCTTGAGCCTCTGCATCACTCTCTTGAGCCTCTGCATCACTCTCTTGAGCCTCGGCATCACTCTCTTGAGCCACTGCATCCCTCCCATAATCCTCTGCAACACTCTCTTCAGAATCTGCATCACTCTCTTAAGCCTCTGCATCTCTCTCTTCAGCCTCTGCATCACTCTCTTTAGCCTCTGCATCCCTCTCTGGAGCGTCAGCATCCCTCTCTTGAGCCTCTGCAGCACTCTCCTAAGCCTCTGCATCATTCTCTTGAGCCTCTGCATCCCTCTCTTGAGCGTCTGCATCACTCTCCTGAGCATCTGCATCCCTCTCCTGAGACTCTGCATCCCTCACTTAAGCCTTTGCATCACTCTCTTAAGCCCCTGCATCCCTTTTTTGAGCCTCTGCATCCCTCTCTTGAGCCTCAGCATCCCTCTTTTGAGCCCATGCATCCCACTCTTGAGCCTCTACATCCATCTCTTGAGCCTCTGCATCCCTCACCTAAGCCTCTGCATCACTTTCTTCAGCCTCTGCATCACTCTCCTGAGCTTTGGCATCCCCTCTCTTAAGCCTCTGCATCACTCTCTTAAGCCTCTGTATCACTCTCGTGAGCTTCTGCATCACTCTCTTGAGCCTCTACATCCCTCACTTGAGCCTCTGCACCACTCTCGTAAGCCTATGCATCATTCTCTTGAGCCTCTGCATCACTTTCTTCAGCCTCTGCATCGCTCTCTTAAGCTTCTGAATCCCTCTCTTGAGCCTCTGAATCCCTCTCTTGAGCCTCTACATCACTCACTCGAGCCTATGTATCACTCTCTTCATCCTCTGCATCCCTCTCTTGAGCATCTGCATCACTCTCTTGGGCCCCTGCATCCCTCTCTTGAGCCTCTGCATCATTCTCTTGAGCCTCTACATTCCTCACTTAAGCCTCTACATCATTCTCTAAAGCCCATGAATCACTCTGTTGAGCCTCTGCATCACTCTCTTAAGCCTCTGCATCTCTCTCTTCAGCCTCTGCATCACTCTGTTGATCCTCTGCATCACTCTCTTGAGCCTCTGCATCATTCTCTTGAGCCTCTGCATCCCTCTCTTGAGCCTCTACATCATTCTCTTGAGCCTCTGCATCATTCTCTTGAGCCTTTGCATCCCTCTCTTGAGCCTCTGCATTACTCTCAAGTGCCTCTGCATCTTTCTCTTATGCCTCTGCATGCCTCACTTTAGCCTCTGCATCCTTCTCTTGAGCCTCTGCATCCCTCTCTTCAGCCTATTCATCCCTCTCTTGAGCCTTTGCAACACTCTCTACAGCCTCTACATCGCTCTCTTAAGTCTCTGCATCACTCTCTTCGGCCTCTGCATCACTCTCGTTAGCCTCTGCATTACTCTCATGAGCCTCTGCATCACTCCCTTGAGCCTCAGCATCCCTCTCTTAAGCCTCTGCATCACTCTCTTGACCCTCTGCATCACTCTCTTGAGCCTCTGCATCACTCTCTTGAGCCTCTGCATCACTCTCTTGCGCCTCGGCATCACTCTCTTGAGCCACTGCATCCCTCCCATAATCCTCTGCAACACTCTCTTCAGAATCTGCATCACTCTCTTAAGCCTCTGCATCCCTCTCTTGATCCTCTGCATCACTCTCGTAAGCCTACGCATCACTCTCTTGAGCCTCTGCATAACTCTTTTTAGCCTTTGCATCACTCTCTTGAGCCTCTGCTTCCTTCTCTTTAGCCTCTGCAACACTCTTTTCAGCCTCTGCATCACTCTCTTAAGCCTCTGCATCACTGTCTTTGGCCTCTGCATCACTCTCTTAAGCCTTTGCTTCCTCTCTTGATCCTCTGCATCACTCTCTTGAGCCTCTGCATTACTCTCTTGATCCTCTGCATCACTCTCTTGAGCCTCTGCATCACTCTCCTAAGCCTCTGCACCACTCTCTTGAGCCTCTGTATCACTCTCTTGAGCCTCTGCATCACTCTCTTAAGCCTCTGCATCCATCTCTTGATCCTGTGCATCACTCTCTTGAGCCTCTGCATGATTCTCTTCAGCCTCTGCATCCCTCTCTTAAGCCTGTACATCATTATCTTGAGCCTCTGCATTACTCTCTTGAGTCTCTGCATCACTCTCTTAAGCCTCTGCATCTCACTCTTCAGCCTCTGCATCACTCTCTTTAGCCTCTGCATCCCTCTCTGGAGCGTCAGCATCCCTCTCTTGAGCCTCTGCAGCACTCTCCTAAGCCTCTGCATCATTCTCTTGAGCCTCTGCATCCCTCTCTTGAGCCTTTGCATCACTCTCTTGAGCATCTGTATCCCTCTCTTGAGCCTCTGCGTCCCTCACTTAAGCCTTTGCATCACTCTCTTAAGCCTCTGCATCCCTTTTTTGAGACTCTGCATCCCTCTCTTGAGCCTCAGCATCCCTCTTTTGAGCCCCTGCATCCCTCTCTTGAGCCTCTACATCCATCTCTTGAGCCTCTGCATCCCTCACCTAAGCCTCTGCATCACTTTCTTCAGCCTCTTCATCACTCTCTTGAGCCTTGGCATCCCCTCTCTTAAGCCTCTGCATCACTCTCTTAAGCCTCTGTATCACTCTCTTGAGCTTCTGCATCACTCTCTTGAGCCTCTACATCCCTCACTTGAGCCTCTGCACCACTCTCGTAAGCCTATGCATCATGCTCTTGAGCCTCTGCATAACTCTCTTGAGTCTCTGCATCACTCTCTTGAGCTTCTGCATCCCTCTCTTCAGCCTCTGCATCACTCTCTTCATCCTCTGAATCCCTCTCTTGAGCCTCTGAATCACTCTCTTGAGCCTCTGCATCACTCTCTCGAGCCTATGTATCACTCTCTTCATCCTCTGCATCCCTCTCTTGAGCATCTGCATCACTCTCTTTGGCCCCTGCATCCCTCTCTTGAGCCTCTGCATCACTCTCTTGAGCCTCTTCTTCACCCTCTTAAGCCTCTGCATCCTATTTTGAGCCTTTGCATCACTTTCTTGAGCCTCTGCATCCCTCTCTTGAACTCCTGCACCACTCTCATGATCCTCTGCATCCCTCTCTTGTGCCTTTGCATCACTCTCTTCCCAGCAAACACAAATCATCTAGGCAACGTTCGCCTATCTCTTCCCATAGGTGTGGAAATGATTTGCATTGAGAATGGTGCAGGAGAGCCTTTGATAAACTTTTACTCAAAAAATCCAAACACAAAGGTTTCAGTTTAAATTGTTTTTCTACAATTATTTTGTTCCAAATGTAAAACAAATAGTTTTTACATGTTTAAATATAAAATTTATGGTGTTTTTTTGTAAAATTCATTAATAAATTGTGAATGATATATATTGGCTGAGTGAAACCTTTAAAATCCATTTAGTTATAATATTAACAGAAAAAAGTAGTTTTCCAAATTTTCTAAAAATCGCTCTTTTTAACATAATTTGACTCCTTATGCATTCCACTAAACACTATATCATGTTTAAATATATAATTTATGTATTATTCCCTAAAATAATTTATATAAATTATAAAAGTTGCTGGAAAGTGGTGTGAAAGAATCTGAAAACTTTTTCTTGTGTTATATATTGGAATGTTCTTATTAACTATGTCTCAAGTTCACAGTTTATCAAACAAGAAGATTAACATTCGTCAACTCTTAAAATCTTATAT
Organism: Procambarus clarkii; assembly: GCF_040958095.1. Taxonomy (NCBI): domain Eukaryota; kingdom Metazoa; phylum Arthropoda; class Malacostraca; order Decapoda; family Cambaridae; genus Procambarus; species Procambarus clarkii. The sequence continues at coordinate 3,687,788 of NC_091150.1, read as the reverse complement.
GTTATCTTGCTGGTGCAAAATGGGTGAATCTTTAGGAACAGCTAGTATCTATATATGACAAATGGTGTTTTCCCTAACTCAAACAATGTAGGGTTTATTATTCTACACATATTTCTAATGACTCTTAGATGTTTACATTCTCTGAAGTATAATTGTGAAGGCTGTGTCCATCACTCTCAACACAGATTCTTAAACTCCTCTCTGCAGGTTCAACTATATAATTAGTTTCCATTTTGAATCTCCATGGACATTTGTATCCAAAATGAAACCAATGTGGTTTCCTTCAGCGCCTTCAGCCAGCACATTTGCTCATTCATTTCCACAGATTCCAACATGGTAGGGGATTTACAGAAATTTGTATATTCATATTGTTATATATTAAAAATATGAATGCAGTTCAGTATGATAAGACAAATACATGAGTTTATGATAAATTCGTTTTCTGTGATATACCATTGATATGCTCTTTTTTTCTTTAAACGGCAGACTAAACTAAAGTGCTCACATCAACAGATTTGTATCAACAGTATCAAAATTTATATGTTTGTCCTGCACACCGCCCCCCATCCAGTGGGCAGCGGTGGATAGGTTACAATCACTTAGTTGTTATCTACAGTTAGCAAACTGGGGATATTTGGCTAAAATTTCTGGTAGCAGATCATTTTGAATGAAATATTGACACATCGCTGGAACATTGGTTATAGAATTGTCTAAATTCATGTATCTTTTCGCACTCCATCACATAGTGACGGAGGGTGTGCGAATAATTTTGTTGACACAGTTTACATTTGGTCAGGTCTACATCAGCAGATAATGAGAATTCCCAGAGATACTTGTAACCGAGTCTAAGCCGAGCAGTAGTAACATCTAGAAGTCTGCTGATTTTATTGGATGATCCATAGATGTGTGGCTCCTCTTGCATGATAGTATGATGATAGATGGAATTACTGGTGTCAATTTCACTTTGCCTCAGATCTACAAGATCTTGTTGAAGTTCTCGGTGTACTGCTGCTCTCAGATTGGTCATTGACAATCCAAGGTTACACTCAACGGCTCCTTTAAAGGCAGATTCTTTGGCTAACTTATCAGCTCTATCATGCATTCGGAGCCCAACATGAGATGGAGACCACATGAAATGGACTCTGTTACCATCCTTAATAATTTTGTTGTATTTGTGTCTAGCTTCCGACACAAGCATGTTACAGTTATGTCTTAAAGAGTTGAGAGCATTTAAGGATGATTAGGAGTCACTTACAATTAATGTATCAAGTTTTGAGACTTGTACACATTTCAGTGCAAGGATCAAGGCAAATAGTTCAGTCTGAAGGGTAGAGGCCCAGTTGTTTATACGGACTCCCCACTCAAAGTATAGGCCATCGCCCATTGTCAGGACAACTGCACTTCCAGCTGCACCCGTGGTGCTGTGTAGGGAACCATCAGTGTATATAATTTGAGAGAGAGAATGCTCTGTGGACAGAGCATCAATATGGCTTAAGGCGTTGAGCTTTGCCTCAAGACAAAGCTTGGGCTGATCTCTAATTTGCTTCTTGGGTGGAAAGGGAGGGATTAAAACTGGAAAGGGTGTAACCTCCTACGGTGCAGGAAAGTGCCGTTGTTGTTTCTCTTGGTACAAATCATGAACCCCATATATTCTGAGTTGAGTTCCAGTTTTTGTTATCCATTTGGAACAATGCTGATCTTCAATAAAGAAATTCTGGAGGGCTTCTGTGCAAGGATTAGGATGAGTTAGCCTAAGCATTTTTATACCAATTTGACAGTTAATTTCAGTAACACGATCAAAAACGCTCAGAATATTAAGTTCCTTTCTCATATTAAGTATCTTTTTGGTACGAGGGCGCCCAAGGATTATCCTCAAGGCTTCGTTCTGCAATTGTTCAAGCCCTCCAAGCTTTCTTTCAGGCATCAAAACAAGCAGAGGTGCAGCATAATCCACTAAAGATCTGATGTATGCAAAGTACATCATTTTGACAATTCTGACATTGGCACCATAGCCTGTAAGACAAATACATGAGTTTATGATAAATTCGTTTTCTGTGATATAACATTGATATGCTCTTTTTTTCTTTAAACGGCAGAATAAACTAAATCACAATATCAATGGGTTCGAGATCAACCAGAATTCCAGTTTCTAGGCAGGCGATGAGTACTCACAATAACCTTAAGCGTCAAAACAAAAATGTGTATACTCTTTTTATATCCTGAATGGATATAACAAAAGGGATATTAATAGGGTATTAAAATTGTCAACACAAGATAGAACACGAAACAATGGGTATAAATTGGATAAGTTTAGATTTAGGAAAGACTTGGGTAAATACTGGGTCAGTAACAAGGTTGTTGATTTGTGGAATTTTTCTTAACTTATAAATTTATCTTTATTTATCTTAAACTGGTTGGGAGAGGTACAGTTTTTAACATAATTGGGAAGGTCATTCCACATTCGAGGTCCCTTGATTTGTAAAGCATTTCTAGTTTGACTAAGTCGTACTCTTGGAATATCAAATAGGTATTTGTTTCTGGTGTGGTGCTCATGGGATCTGTTACAACCTTCTAGGAAGCTTTTAAGGTCAGGATTGACATTACAGTGCAGCGTTTTATATATATAAAATACACATGAGAGTATGTGCAGGGACTTGCCTACTATAGTGGCTTTAGGTATTGTATGCACTAGCTCTATCTATAAATCCAACATTATGTTTGTAAATCAACTATGTATGTACTTTCCTGAATAAAATTGACTTTACTGTACACTTATATTCTCTGTGGATTTGTTATCCCCTATCGTTTGGGAGAAAAAAAAATGACTAATACGTTCGGCGAATGACTTTGACTTCAACTTCACTTTGACTTCGTTCATGTCATCGTATTTTCCGTAATATATAAAGGTTATGACAATGCAATTATATTATTGTGTGCAAATAAGTTTGAAATTTCATGTACCCTAAAAATAGTAAAATAAAGAATAAGAATAATTAAATAATTGTTGTAGTAAATTGTCACACGTTCATCATACGCAAACGAACACACAGTTTGCAGCGTCAGTACAACAAGACCGCCGCCATTTTAAAACACGGCTTCGAATGTAAGTAATGTTTTTCTCGTACTAACACTGTGTTATACAATAGATTAGGTCTTGAATTCACAAATTTAGTTGTTACATCTGACAGAGTATGTTAGACGGTGTAATGCTGGTCCATGTTGATGTATTTGTGGGCTTGGTTGGTTTAAATGTGGAGGCGAGGCCTAATGCTGGTGTATGTGGAGGCGAGGCCTGGCTGTGCTAGTGTGTATGTGGAGGCGAGGCCTGGCAGTGCTGGTGTATGTGGAGGCGAGGCCTGGCTGTGCTAGTGTGTATGTGGAGGCGAGGCCTGGCTGTGCTAGTGTGTATGTGGAGGCGAGGCCTGGCTGTGCTGGTGTATGTGGAGGCGAGGCCTGGCTGTGCTAGTGTGTATGTGGAGGCGAGGCCTGGCTGTGCTGGTGTATGTGGAGGCGAGGCCTGGCTGTGCTAGTGTGTATGTGGAGGCGAAGCCTGGCTGTGCTAGTGTGTATGTGGAGGCGAGGCATGGCTGTGCGGCTGTGCTAGTGTGTATGTGGAGGCGAGGCCTGGCAGTGCTGGTGTATGTGGAGGTGAGGTCTGGCTGTGCTACTGTGTATGTGGAGGCGAGGCCTGGCTGTGCTAGTGTGTATGTGGAGGCGAGGCCTGGCTGTGCTGGTGTATGTGGAGGCGAGGCCTGGCTGTGCTAGTGTGTATGTGGAGGCGAGGCCTGGCTGTGCTAGTGTGTATGTGGAGGCGAGGCCTGGCTGTGCTAGTGTGTATGTGGAGGCGAGGCCTGGCTGTGCTGGTGTATGTGGAGGCGAGGCCTGGCTGTGCTAGTGTGTATGTGGAGGCGAGGCCTGGCTGTGCTAGTGTGTATGTGGTGGCGAGGCCTGGCTGTGCTAGTGTGTATGTGGAGGCGAGGCCCTGGCTGTGCTAGTGTGTATGTGGAGGCGAGGCATTTACAACACTCCTCAATAGGAAGAAAACCCACTGGGTTCTAGGCTAGGTTAGGCTTATCTGTAATAATTGAATTAAGCCTAGCAAAGCCTAGAACCTAGTTCAGTAATTTAAAAAATGTTGTAACTTGAAAAATGCCATTCAATACATTAAACAATTTAAATATTTTCAGGCAATCAACACAACCCTCTCATGTTGGCTAACCCTCTCTCATGTTGGTCAATAATTTAATTATTTTTTTATGGAGTAATCTTTGCTGTTGAAATGTAGTCTTTTTGAGACTACATTTCAAATGTAGTGTGTGTGGAGGCGTGTATGTTAGGTATTACCTAACATACACGGTCTAATATATCTATCTGTGTGAAATAGATTAAATCCATTTATTTGATGTTCAGCTAATAGTTCTGTATTTTCTACATTCATCCATGTTTTGGTAAGTGCAATAATATGTATTGTTTCATTGCAGATTAGAGATTCTAGATAGTTCTAGTTTTCCGAAGTACTGAAACGCGCGCCATACAGGCTTGGTGGATCTAGGTGCAAGGTAAAATTATTTACATTTACTTGTTTTTTTATTTATATGCATATATATATATATATATATATATATATATATATATATTATATATGTGTGTATATGTATTTGTATGTATATAAATTTGTGTGTAAATCACGGAAATTAACTTGAGGAAACTGGCAACCAAAAACCAGTAGGCAGTCTACTGTATTTTATCAAACCCTTATTAGAATAATAGATCTTGTAATAATTTTGCAAAAATAGTGGCATTTACTATTTTTAAAAGATTATTAAAAAATTTACAGATATGGTGCATTCGGAAGACAAACCAAATTTTGTCACTTTTGACAAATGAGCACCTGCTACATCCAGATTCTAGGGAGGAAAGGAAGGACGATCTTACTGGATCCCATAGCCTCTCCGAGGCACAAACCAGGCTTGTACACAACCCTCCCCCTGCACCCGAGCTATGTCAACAGGCCATTCTCCCTCTTCGCCCTTACATCATCACACACACAGATCACAATAACGTGATGCATCAAATGAACAAATCCACAAGGGCCGTGATGAGGATTCAAACCTGTGTCCGGGAGCATCCCAGACATTGCCTTAATTATCTATAATCAACTGATTTTCAGACCTGCTCATTACAAAATACTCTTTAAAAAATTGCTTCTTAACAATAAGAGCATTTCAATATATCCATAATCATCTGTATCAAACCTTATTACAGGTAAAACCAGTAGGCAGTCTACTGTATTTTATCAAACCCTTATTAGAATAATAGATCTTGTAATAATTTTGCAAAAATAGTGGCATTTACTATTTTTAAAAGATTATTAAAAAATTTACCGATATGGTGCATTCGGAAGACAAACCAAATTTTTTCACTTTTGACAATTGAGCACCTACTACATCCAGATTCTAGGGAGGAAAGGAAGGACGATCTTACTGGATCCCATAGCCTCTCCGAGGCACAAACCAGGCTTGTACACAACCCTCCCCCTGCACCCGAGCTATGTCAACAGACCGTTCTCCCTCTTCGCCCTTACATCATCACACACACAGATCACAATAACGTGATGCATCAAATGAACAAATCCACAAGGGCCGTGATGAGGATTCAAACCTGTGTCCGGGAGCATCCCAGACATTGCCTTAATTATCTATAATCAACTGATTTTCAGAGCTGCTCATTACAAAATACTCTTTAAAAAATTGCTTCTTAACAATAAGAGCATTTCAATATATCCATAATCATCTGTATCAAACCTTATTACAGGTAAAACCAGTAGGCAGTCTGCTGTATTTTATCAAACCCTTATTAGAATAATAGATCTTGTAATAAATTTGCAAAAATAGTGGCATTTACTATTTTTAAAAGATTATTAAAAAATTTACCGATATGGTGCATTCGGAGGACAAACCAAATTTTTTCACTTTTGACAATTGAGCACCTGCTACATCCAGATTCTAGGGAGGAAAGGAAGGACGATCTTACTGGATCCCATACCCTCTCCGAGGCACAAACCAGGCTTGTACACAACCCTCCCCCTGCACCCGAGCTATGTCAACAGGTCGTTCTTTCTCTTCGCCCTTACATCATCACTCACACAGATCACAATAACTTGATGCATCAAATGAACAAATCCACAAGGGCCATGACGAGGATTTGAACCTGCGTCCGGGAGCATCCCAGACACTGCCTAAATCGACTGACCTACAACAGGGTAAAAGGATCCAGGAAGTTCAGTAGAAGTTTGGTTTCAACCCTTTTACCCTGTCGTAGCTCAGTCAATTAAGGCAGTGTCTGGGATGCTCCCGGACACAGGTTTGAATCCTCATCACGGCCCTTGTGGATTTGTTCATTTGATGCATCACGTTATTGTGATCTGAGTGTGATGATGTAAGGGCGAAGAGGGAGAACGGCCTGTTGACATAGCACGGGTGCAGGGGGGGGGGGGGGTTGTGTAAAAGCCTGGTTTGTGCCTCGGAGAGGCTATGGGATCCAGTAAGTTCAGTAGAACTTCGGTTTCAACCCTTTTGCCCTGTTGTAGCTCAGTCGATTAAGGCAGTGTCTGGGATGCTCCCGGACGCAGGTTCGAATCCTCGTCACGGCCCTTGTCGATTTGTTCATTTGATGCATCACGTTATTGTGATCTGTGTGTGTAATTCTTCACCTGCTACAGCAACAGGAATGTGTGTGTGTGTATTTGTGTTGTTGAATATGACCGAAAGTGTAAGATTAATGATTCTAACACAAATCGTCTGAATATTAGTTTTTCTTCACTGTCGAGAGTAGTTAAAAAAATTTACTCGAGTTTATTTTCACACTTTATTTATGGTCCTTCAGTCCCTCTCCTTACTGCTGCTGCTGTTTCTCGCATCTTTGCATCGCTTGTATGTTTGGGGGTTTGGCCTCTTGCTATATATTGATTCCATTTGTGTGTGTTTGGGTCTCAGGCCCTCTCGCAATTTCTGTTGAACAAACCCCTTTTCCTAGTTCTGCATCTCTTCTTTGGTACAAATTTTGTTGTGCTTTTATCATATATTTCACAAAACTTGACATATATTTCATTTACTTCATGTCCTATCAGCAAGTGTTTGTCAAATTCTTTAAGAAAAGTTTATCATCCTGATTGCAGATCTCTAGCGCTATTATGTCAACTTCTTGTGGATTCGCAATCATTATTTAATTTACCTTTAGGTGTTCTTTCACCAGCACAGCAACACTGTACCTCTCCCAACCAGTTTAAGATAAAAACTAAGTACTAACTAATTAACTCAATGTAACCTACCTTACCCCCAAAATGTCAACCCATGTCTTCTATTTTAAACAATGCTGTTTTGTTGACCAAATTGTATTTTTGTTTTTTCTGCAATGTTTCCCCCCCCCCCCCCCCCCACCACTCTACCACCACATTGAGTTTAGTAGCTCTGTGCACGTCAGGTGCTGTTTAATATACAATACAGACCTACTCCTCCATTTGACCTAGTTTCTCTATCACATCTATATAAATTGTAGTTGGGAATCCAGATTTTACTATCCTAGTAATCTTTTTTATTTCTTTTTATATATCTAATTGATTTTTTCTAACAATTAAACGGAAAATAGTTTAATGGTATTTATTTATTATATTAGAAAGTTATAAAATCTAATGTTGAGATTGAAAGACATACATTATACTCTATTGCCTTAAAGTTTATGCATTATTGTAACAGGTACAAATGCTGTCCTAGTTGGGAGGTGCATATTGTAATGACACAGTGAGATATATTTACATATCAAGTATTGCTGATATGTTGAAGCATGTACTGAACAAGATTGGTGGAAACAGATACAAGGTTAAGATTGCTGTAGTCTAGTCTAATTCAATCACTTTTAGTAAGCTTTGAGAACATTTATGGTTGAAGTTGCCGGTGCCAGTGGACCACTTTGTGCTTTAGGCCTGGTGGAGCTTGGTCCACCAGGCTGTTGTTTGGAGTGGCCCGCAGATCCACATACAGTCTGCATATGATATACAGTCTGTTGATCAATTAAACTACAGTAGTTAGTTTTTATCATCCGAATGCACCAATATGTGTTCATTCTTCCCAGATGAAGGAACTAGGTAATATTCATCATCTGAATGCACCATCTGAAGCTTTTCCACACTCATGATACACGAGAGGTTTAAAAAACTTTTAAAACTTTTAAAACTTTTTGACCTATGTATTTAAAAGCAATTCTAAAGTTAAAAAGTGTAGCATAGGCCCCTCGCAGAATGTTCTTAATATGATACTCAGGTTATAGTTTTCTATCTAAAACCACCCCTAGATCTCTTTCTTGATCAGAATTCTTTATAGATCTCTGTGGCTCGATCATAGAAACTGAGTAAATTCGTTACACTGGACCTTCCAGATCGAATACCATGCTGACAGTCTGATATATCATTCAGTACGTCTGCATCTGAAATTGAGTAATACCGGATTTATTATTTGGTTTTATAAATTTTATACTTATAATCTTAACTTATTTCAGAGACCACGAGTAATCTGGGCTTCGAACTCAACAGAAAAGCCTTCCGTAGACCTGCTTCTTTGCTACATAATAGACAAAATTTAGTAAATATTGATTTATTATGTGTTTGTTTATTTATTTATTTTTTCTTTATATACAAGAAGGTACATTGGGGGAGAGAACAGTGACTTGAAGTTATACATTCTTGTAAAGCAACTAGCACTCATAGTGTTTCGGGCAGATCTATGTATAGACCAAGGAACTTACCATCTTTTTTGTTTCTGATGTTAACATTGTGTAACTGTAGATGAATTGCATTTGTTGATTTGCTCCCAAGTAAGATGTTGTAGGTCCTTTCTATGTTTAGTGTGAGTTTGTTGGTTGACATTAATAAGTGGATTTTTTTTTAATTTATTGTTTACATCATTATTTAATATGAGTGGGTTGGAGTCTGAGTAGATGAGGTTAGTGTCATCATTATCTCATATCTCAGTGATTTTGTCGTAATGGTCAAGTAGCTGTACTGTACAAGTAGAGGACATGAGAGATAGCTGTAAGAGGTATTTCAATATCATCCTGCTCTAAATCCATGTTGGCCTGGATTGTGGAGGTCATTGGTCTCTATAAAACTAGTAACCTGACTCCTGATCACTCAAATAATTTTATTATGTGGGATGTTAGTGCAACTGGTCTATAATTCTTTGCCAATGCTTGTGTTGTGTTGTGTTGTTTTGGTAGTGATGTGCAATGTGTTGTTTTGGTAGTGATTCGTCCAGTTCTGGTAATAGTGCGGTTGTTGTGTGGTGTAGTACTTGTGTGCTTGTTAATGACTTGTATTCCAGTCTTGTGGGTATCTCCTTTCCCCTACGGGCCAACTGCTTTGTTCTTACCTAGCATTTTGCTTTGTTTGGGTATGAATGTTTGTGTGCCATATATTTTGCAAAATTTGCCATATATCTCATTATTTACTCCTCTGCCTAGCAACAAGTCTGTCTAATTATACTCATTAACTGTTTTTCAAAGTTCCCCATAGTGTCCTTTATTGAAATCGAGTTCATGAACCGTTTCAATGTTCTTATTTTCTTCTAGTATATTTAAATCTTAAAGTATATTTAAATGTTATTGTTATTATTGTTATTAAATGTTATTGTGACATTGCATTGCAATTGAGCTATGTTGTTTACCATACCATTCATTTCGTGAGTATAAGTATAGATGCCACACTTGTGACAGGTAAAACCATGCCTTTTTTGAAAAACAGCACCGTCTGTTGCACGTAAGAGCAACCCACACTACATTATGTTGCGATATTATTTCAATATTTCCGATTGCATTGATAATTTGAATTTTCATAGATTTCAATTTATTTTCATTTCGATTTAATTATTTTGTGTGACATTGCATTGAAATTGAGCTGTGTTGTTTACCATACTGTTCATTTCATGAGTATAGTTTATTTTTTTATTTTTTTCATTACATTTTTTTAGCTGTTCTTATTTTTCAGTGATGGGAATATCAGATCATTTGATGTTCCCAATTTTCTGATGGAAGCATCAGACCATTATAGAATGCATCGGATGAGGTAGTTTGGAATGGTGGGGAGGACGAGAGGGGGGGGATGGTGGGGAAGACGAGGGGACAGAGGAGAGGGTAATGGTGGGGAGGACGAGGGGACTGGGGAGTTGGGGATGGTGGGGACAGGGGAATGCTGGGGAGGACAAAGGGACAGGTGAATGGGAGATGGTGGGGGTGGAAGAAGGGACAGGGGAGGGGAAAATGGTAAGGAGGACGATGGGACAGGGAAGTGGGAATAGTGGGGAGGATGTGGGGACGGGGAAGTGGGAATGACGAGAGGACTGTGGAATGGGGAATGGCAAAGTGAATTATAATTATATATATTAATTAATTCTTATAAATTTCCAGAAGCCTGTATCAACACCCACACTAATGCAACTGAAAGAGATGTTGAGACAAGTATTGCTGATATGTTGAAGAACGCCCCAAACAAACTCGGTGGAAACAGATACAAGGTAAAGTTTGCCAATTTGCTGTAGTCTAATTCAATTTCTTTTTAGTAATCTTTGAGAACATTTATGCTATGAATAAGATAAAATAATGTAACTGATTTTGACTAAATATGTAGATATATTTAATTTTCTGAGCACTAATAATGAAAGAAAACCAAAATAAGAGGTGGCTACTATCTCTAGTAATGGGCTGGAATAATGCAGGATATAATATATATATATAAATATATATATATATATATATATTTATATATATATATTTATTTATATAAATATATATATGATATATAGATTCTATATAGATTCTATTCTATTTTCTATTCTATTCTATTCTATAGTTTTATATAGATTCTTGTTTTAGTTTTTTTTCTATAATATGGAAAGGATTTTTAACTAATAAATTAAATATTATATAATAAAATAATGTATTATTGAAAACAATTAGTAACAAACAATATTTCATTACAGGGTGGTGAAGCAAGAAGACATGTGCATCACACAGCAGACTTGGATATGACGAATACTGAAAATGGTGGCGAGCCTGGTGCATGGCGTACCGCTGAATCTTCTCTAATGTCTATATAGAAGAATCTTCTATATGTGTCTGTGTGTATATATATAATAAATAATATATATATATATATATATATATATATATATATATATATATATATATATATATATATATATATATATATATAAATATATATAACCTATATATATATATGTGTGTATATATATTATAATATATATATATATATATATATATATATATATATATATATATATATATATATATATATATATATATATATATATATATATATATATATATATATATATATAGGTTAGATAGGTTAGGTTTGGTAGGGTTGGTTAGTTATCATATATCTACGTATAACTAGCTAGTTTTAACTTTATATATATATTATTTATATATATATATTATATAAAAAGTTTGTGAGGAAGACCTCTGGTGCCAATGTGGGGACCCATAGCCTCGGAGAAGAAAATAAAAAGTATTCAGAGGAGACCTTGTCGTTACTCACTAAACACTAATATTATCTTCTACCACCCCCATTCTTTTGTATGTACACATATATATTTGCTTTATTTGAACTTTGTTACAAAGAGGGAGTTACATATAGGTTACAAAGATGGTTATCATATATATATTATATATATATATATATATTATTTGTATATATATAATTTTTATATATATATTATTTATAAATATATTATTTATATATAAATATATTATTGTTATATAAATATATTATTAATATATAAATATATTATTTATAAATATATTATTTATATATAAATATATTATTTATATATAAATATATTATTTATATATAAATATATTGTTTATATATAAATATATATATATATATATATATATATATATATATATATATATATATATATATATATATATATATATATAATATATATACTATTACACTACACCCTTATATATTACACTAATATATATATATATATATATATATATATATATATATATATATATATATATATATATATATATATATACATATAAATAATATATATTATATAAATTATTTATATATATATATATTATTTATATATATATTATATATATAATTATATAGGTCATATGTTTTTGTATTTTTGCTGATTTGTTAGTAAATAATAAAAGAAATATAAATTATTTGATTTTTTACCCTTAAATTGGTTTTAATATTTAAATTGAAAACAATAATATAATATAAAAAAATATAAGACAAATAATAAAATATTATAAAATAAAATATAATAAAAATAATATAATATAATATAAAATAATATAATTTAATTTCAAGAAATTTAACTTTAAACACAAAGATGTGAAAAGGGTTCAGAAAAGATAAGGCTCAAACCTTTCACAAGAGATTCATATTGGTATATGAATGGACTATGAATGACTCATGTTAGGAGTGTAAAGTTGCCACAACATCTCAAATTAGTGTTGGATACATATGTCTTGGTTATAAGTTTTGGAAACCTATTTAAGTCCACACACAATATCATATCTGATACGATAAAACAAACGTTTCCAATCCTTTCAAATACTTTCCAGATATGTTGTGGCAACCTAAAATTGTTTGCTGGGTTAAGCCTCTGCATCACTCTCTTGAGCCTCTGCATCTCTCTCTTGAGCCTTTGCATCCCTCTCTTGAGCCTCTGCATCACTCTCTTCAGCCTCTGGATCCCTCTCTTGAGCCTCTGCATCATTCTCCTAGGCCTCTGCATCACTCTCTTGAGCCTCTGCATCACTCTCTTGAGCCTCTACATCCTTCTCTTGAGCCTCTTCATCACTCTTTTTAGCTTCGTCATTCCTCTCCTAAGCCTCTGCATCACTCTCTTGAGCCTATGCATCACTCTCTTAAAACTCTGCATCCCTCTCTTGAGCCTCAGCATCACTCACTTGAGCCTCTGCATCACACTCTTGAGCCTCTGCATCACTCTCTTGAGCCTCTGCATCACTCTTTTGAGTCTCTGCATCCCTCTCTTAAGCCTCTGCTTCACTCTCCTAAGCCTCTGCATCACTCTCTTGAGCCTCTGCATCACTCTCTTGAGCCTCTGTATCACTCTCTTGAGCCTCTGCATCACTCTCTTGAGCCTCTGCATACTTCTCTTAGGCCTCTGCAACACTCTTCAGCCTCTGCATCACTCACTTAAGCCTCTGCATCCCTCTCTTGATCCTCTGCATCACTCTCGTAAGCCTCTGCATCACTCTCTTGAGCCTCTGCATAAAACTTTTTAGCCTCTGCATCACTTTCTTGAGCCTCTGCATCTCTCTCTTGAGCCTCTGCAACACTCTTCAGCCTCTGCATCACTCACTTATGCCTCTGCATCCCTCTCTTGATCCTCTGCATCACTCTAGTAAGCCTCTGCATCACTCTCTTGTGCTTCTGCATAAAACGTTTTAGCCTCTGCATCACTCTCTTGAGCCTCTGCATCTCTCTCTTGAGCCTCTGCATCAATCTCTTAAGCCTCTGTATCACTCTCTTCGGCGTCTGCATCACTCTCTTAAGATTCTGCTTCCCTCTCTTGATCCTCTGCATCACTCTCTTGAGCCTCTGCATCACTCTCTTGATCCTCTGCATCACTCTCATGAGCCTCTGCATCACTCGCTTGAGCCTCTACATCACTCTCTTGAGCCTCTGCATCAATCTCTTGAGCCTCTGCATCACTCTCTTAGGCTCCTGCATCCCTCTCTTGATCCTCTGCATCACTCTCTTGAGCCTCTGATTCATTCTCTTGAGGCTCTGCATCCCTCTCTTAAGCCTCTACATCATTCTCTTGAGCCTTTGCATTACTCTCTTGAGCCTCTGCATCACTCTCTTAAGCATCTGCATCTCTCTCTTCAGCCTCTTCATCACTCTCTTTAGCCTCTGCATCCCTCTCTGGAGCCTCAGCACCCCTCTCTTGAGACTCTGCAGTACTCTGCATCATTCTCTCGAGCCTCTGCATCCATCTCTTAAGCCTCTGCTTCACTCCCTTGAGCCTCTGCATCCCTCTCGTAAGCCTCTGCATCACTCTCTTGAGCCTCTGCATCCCTCTCTTGAACTCTTGCATCCTTCTCATGATCCTCTGCATCCCTCTCATGAGCCTTTGGAACACTCTCTTAAGCTTCTGCATCCCTATCCTGAGCCTCTGCATCACTCTCAAGAGCCTCTGCATCCCTCTCTTGAGCCTCTGCATCCCTCTCTTGAGCCCCTGCATCTCTCTCTTAAGCATCTGCATCCCTCTCTTGAACCTCTGCATCCCTCTCTTTAGCCTCTGCATCACTCTATTGAGCTTCTGCATCACTCGCTTGAGAATCTACATTCCTCTCTTGAGCCTCTGCCTCACTCTCTTGAGCCGCTGCATTTCTCTCTTAAGCCTCTGCATCCCTCTCTTGAGCATCTGCATCACTCTCTTGGGCCCCTGCATCAATCTCTTGAGCCTCTGCATCACTCGCTTGAGCCTCTGCTTAACCCTCTTAAGCCTCTGCATCCCTATTTTGAGCCTCTGCATCACTTTGCTAAGCCTCTGCATCCCTTTCTTGAGCCTCTGCATCCCTCTCTTGAACTCCTGCATCCCTCTCATGAGCCACTGCATCCCTCTCTTGAGCCTCTACATCATTCTCTTGAGCCTCTTCATTACTCTCTTGAGCCTCTGCACAACTCTCTTAAGCTTCTGCATCTCTCTCTTCAGCCTCTGCATCACTCTCTTCAGCCTCTGCATCCCTCTCTGGAGCCTCAGCACCTCTCTCTTGAGACTCTGCAGCACTCTGCATCATTCTCTTGTGCCTCTGCATCCGTCTCTTAAGCCTCTGCTTCACTCTCTTGATCCTCTTCATCCCTGTCTTGAGCCTCTGCATCCCTCTCTTAAGCCTCTGCATCACTCTCTTGAGCCTCTGCATCCCTCTCTTGAACTCCTGCATCCCTCTCATGAGCCTCTTCATCCCTCTCTTGAGCCTTTGGAACACTCTCTTAAGCCTCTGCATCCCTCTCCTGAGCCTTTGCATCACTCTCAAGAGCCTCTGCATTCCTTTCTTGAGCCTCTGCATCCCTCTCTTAAGCCCCTGCATCCCTCTCTTAAGCCTCTGCATCCCTCTCTTGAACCTCTGCATCCCTCTCTTTAGCCTCTGCATTACTCTATTGAACTTCTGCATCACTCGCTTGAGCATCTACATCTCTTGAGCCTCTGCCTCACTCTCTTGAGCCTCTGCATCCCTCTCTTAAGCCCCTGCAACCCTCTCTTGAGCCTCTGCATCACTCGCTTGAGCCTCTGCATCACTCGCTTGAGCCTCTGCACCACTCTCGTAAGCTTAATGAGGCTTAAGAGAGTGATGCAAAGGCTCAAGTGAGGGATGCAGAGGCTCATGAGAGGGATGCAGGAGTTCAAGAGGGTGATGCAGAGGCTCAAGAGAAGGATGCAGAGGCTCAAGTGAGGGATGAAAGTGAGGTAATTACCTCAAGTGAGGTAATGAAAACACATTGATTTTTATCATTTGTATTGGAAACAACATCTTTATATATCTTTTCTAGGATCTAAATAATACGAAACCTCGCTTTATGATTTGAAGTTAAAATCCTTAAATTTGGTAAATAGCGAATTTTTTCACGTTTTTCATGTTGTGTGATTGTACGTAAATATATTCGTTTTACCAATATTTCGATAATACTTCATGTTTTCTCACGATATGTGATTTGGCCTTAAATCTGAGAATTTCGCATAATATTGCATTTTTAAGCAAGTTTTCTTGCGTTTTGTTTTGTAGTAAAAATCATTGAATTTAGCAATATTTTGACGTTTATCATCCTCTTTTCCTTTATGTGATTTAAACAAAATATCATCGAATTATGCAATATTTTGCCGTTTTTCCACGTTTTTGTGAATTTTCAGTTTATTGTTATTAATTCAATATATATACAATAAAAATGATGCAAACACATAATTGATTAGAAATTAACATTAAATACTTCATTTTCAATCAACTATTTGTTTCTCGTTAAAAAACTGAGTAAGATATTGAAAAAGCGAGAAGTTCTGTTTTTATTGCATATATCGACGTTTCAGCCGGATTTGAGCGGTTTTACGTGTACATCTTCCATCGGTAATATAAACGGAAAATCAGGAACATTTTAGTTAATTCTAATGAAAACACATTGATTTTTATCATTTGTATTGGAAACAACATTTTTATCTGTCTTTTCTAGGATCTAAATAATACGAAACCTAGCTTTATGATTTGAAGTTAAAATCTTCAAATATGGTAATTGAGCGCTTTTGTTCACGTTTTTTATGTAGTGTGACTTCACGTGAATATATTCGTTTTTACCAATATTTCGATACTATTTCATATAGTATCACAATATGTGATTTGGCTTTAAATTTCAAAATTTCGCATAATATTGCATTTTAAGCAAGTTTTCTTGCATTTTGTTGCGTACTAAAAATCATCGAATATAGCAATATTTTGACGTTTATCATCCCCTTTTCCTTTATGTGATATAAACAAAATATCATCGAATTAGGCAATATTTTGCCGTCTTTCCACGTTTTTGTGAATTTTCAGTTTATTGTTATTAATTCTATATATATACGATAAAAATGATGCAAACACATAACTGATTAGAAATAACCTTGAATACATAATTTTCAATCAACTATTTGTTTCTCGTTAGAGTACTGAGTAAGATGATGCAAACACATAATTGTGTTATGATGCAAACACGTAAATAATTGCAAATTTACCTTAAATACAAGATTTTCAATCAACTCGTTAAAACAGTGAGTAAGATATTGATTAAGAGAGATTTTCTGTTTTTATTGCATATTTCGATGTTTCAGCCGGAGTAAAGCAGTTTTATGAGTACCTCTTCTTTCAGCAATATAACGGAAATTCAGGAACATTTTAGTTAATTCTAAAGAGAACACATTGATTTTTATCATTTGAATTGAAAACATCGTTTTCATATGCCTTTTTAATTATCAAAATAATACGCAACCTCGGTTTATGATTTGAAGTAAAAATCCTTGAATTCGGTATTATAGTGACTTTTTTTCACGTTTTTCATTTAGGGTGATTTTAGGCAAAAATGTTCGAAATTACTAATATTTTGATACTACTTCATGTTGTCTCTCTATTTGTGATTTGGCCTACAAATCTCAGAATTACACATAATATTGCGTTTTTAAGCAAGTTTTCTTGCATTGTGCCTTGTACATAAAATCAGCGAATTTAACAATATTTTGAGATATTTCATCCTTGTTTTCTTTATGAGATATCATCCACGATTTAGGCAATATTTGGCCGTTTTTCCACGTTTTCAAGCATTTTCGGTTTATTGCCTTTAATTCATTAAATTTACGATAAATATGACGCAAACACGTAATAAATTGCAAATTACCCTTAAATACTTGATTTTCAATCAACTATTTGTACCTCGTTAAAATAGTGAGTCAGATATTGATTAGGAGAGATTTTCTGTTTTTATTGCATATTTCGACGTTTCAGCCGGATTAGAGCGGTTTTACGAGTACCTCTTCTTTCAGTAATATAAACTGAAATTCAGGAACATTTTAGTTAATTCTAATGAAAAGACATTGATTTTTTATCATTTGAGTTGGAAAACGCCGTATCATATGATCAAACTAACACGAAACCTCGCTTAATGATTTCAAGCAAAAATCCACGTAATTGGTAATGTTGTGACTTTTTTCACGTTTTCATGTGACAACATGAAAACATTTAAGGTAGTAATATTCTAATATACTAATATTTTGATACAACCTCATGTTTTCTCGCGAAATGTGATTTAGCCTAAAAATGTATGAATTTAGCATAATATTGCGTTTTTAAGCAAGTTTTCTTGTATTTTATTTGTACTAATAACAATGGAATTTAGCAATATTTTCACGTTTATCATCCTTTTTTCCTTTATAAGACTTAAACGAAATATCAACGATTTAGGAAATTATTTGCCGTTTTTCAACGATATTAAGCATTTTTGGTATATTGTCATTAATGCATTAAAAATATAATATATATGATGCAAACACATAATTAATTGCATATTACCCTTAAGTACTTTATTTACAATCAACTATTTGTACCTCGTTAAAATAATGAGTTAGGTATTGATTAATAAAGATTTTTTGTTGTCATTGCATATTTTTACGTTTCAGCTGGTTTAAAGCGGTTTTACGAGTACCTCTTCCTACAGTAATATAAACGGAAATTCGGAAACATTTTAGTAAATTCTAAAGACAACACATTGATTTTCCTCATTTGAATTGGAAACAACGTTTTCATATGCCTTTTTAATGATCAAAATAATACGCAACCTCGCTCTATGATTTGATGTAAAAATCGTCAAATTTGGTATTTTTAGTGACTTTTTCACGTTTTTTATGTAGAGTTATTTTAGGTAAATATGTTCGAATTGACTTATATTTTGATACTACTTCATGTTGTCTCGCAAAAATGTAATTTAGCCTACAAATCTAAGAATTTCGCATAATATTGCGTTTTAAGCAATATTTATTGCGTTTTCATGCATTTGTACATAATATCATCGAATTTAGCAATATTTTGAGGTTTTTCATCCTTGTTTTCTTTAAGATTTAAAGCAAATATCAACGATTTAGGCAATATTTTTTTTTCCGCATTTTTCCGCGTTTTCAAACCTTTTCGGTTTATTGCCATTAATTCAATAAATTTACGATAAATATGATGCAAACACGTAATTAATTGCAAATTAAAATTGAATACTTGATTTTAAATCAACTACTTGTATCTCGTTAAAATAGTGTGTAAGATATTGATTAGGGGAGATTTTCTGTTTTTATTGCATATTTCGACGTTTCAGCCGGCGTAAAGCAGTTTCATGAGTACCTCTTCTTACGATGATATAAACGGAAATTCAGGAACACTTTAGGCAATTCTATAGAAAACACATTGGTTTTTATCATTTGAATTGGAACCAACGTTTTCATTTTACTTTTTGTTGATCAAAATAATACGCAACCTCGCTCTATGATTCTATGTAAAAATCCTCGAATTTGGTATTATAGTGACTTTTTTCACGTTTTTCATGTTGAGTGATATCAGGTTAAAATGTTTGAATTTACTCAATTTTTGATATTGCTTCATGTTGTCCAACTATATGTGATTTTACCTACAAATATCAGAATGTCACATAATATTGCGTTTTTAAGCAAGTTTTCTTGCATTGTGCTTTGTACTTAAAATCATCGAATTTAGCAATATTTTGGGGTTTTTCATCCTTGTTTCCTTTATGAGATTTAAACCAATATCAACGATTTATGCAATATTTTGCCGTTTCCCACGTTTTCCAGCCTTTTCGGTTTATGGCCATTAATTCATGAAATTTACGATAACTATGATGCACACACGTAATGAATTGCAAATTACCCTTAAATACAAGATTCTCAATCAACTATTTGTACCTTGACTATTTCTTGAGCCTCTACATCCCTCTCTTAAGCCTCTGCATCCCTCTCTTAAGCCTCTGCATCACTCTCTTGAGCCTCTGCATCCCTCTCTTGAGCCTCTGCATCACTCTCTTCAGCCTCTTCAACCATCTCTTGAACCTCTGCAACATTCTCTTCAGCCTCTGTATCACTCTCTTAAGCATCTGAATCCCTCTCTTGAGGCCTCTGCATCACTCTCATGATCCTCTGCATCACTCTCTTGAGCCTCTGCATCATTCTCTTGAGCCTCTGCATCATTCTCTTGAGCCTCGGCATTCCTCACTTGAGCCTTTGCATCACTCTCTTAAGCCTCTGCATCCCTCTCTTGTGCCTTTGCATCACTCTCAACTGCCTCTGCATCTGACTCTTTTGCCTCTGCATCCCTCACTTGAGCCTCTGCATCCCTCGCTTGAGCCTCTGCATCCCTCTCTTGAGCCTCTGTATCCCTCTCTTAATCATCTGCATCACTCTCCTAGGCCTCTGCATCACTCTCTTGAGCCTCTGCATCCCTCTCTTGAGCCTCTGCATCACTCTCTTCAGTCTATTCAACCATCTCTTGAGCCTCTGCAACACTCTCTTCAGCCTCTGTATCACTCTCTTAAGCCTCTGAATCCCTCTCTTGAGGCCTCTGCATAACTCTCTCGAGCCTCTGCATCACTCTCTTGATCCTCTGCATCACTTTCGTAAGCCTCTGAATCACTCTCTTGAGCCTCTGCATCCCTCTCTTGAGCCTCTGCATCCCTTTCTTAAGCCTCTGCATCACTCTCTTAAGCCTCTGCTTCCCTCTCTTGATCCTCTGCATCACTCTCTTGAGCCTCTGCATCACCCCCTTGATCGTCTGCATCACTCTCTTGAGCCTCTGCATCACTCTCTTGAGCCTCTGCATCCCTCTCTTGAGCCTCTGCATCACTCGCTTGAGCCTCAGCATCACTCTCTTGAGCCTCTGCTTCACTCTCTTGAGCCTCTGCATAACTCTCATAAGCCTCTGCATCCCTCTCTTGATCCTCTGCATCACTCTTTTGAGCCTTTGTATCACTCTCTTGAGCCTCTGCATCACTCTCTTAATCCTATGCATCACTCTATTGAGCCTTATGTAGCACTCACTTCAGCCTCTGCATCATTCTCTTGAGCCTCTGCATCCCTCTCTTAAGCCTCTGCATCACTCTCTTGAGGCCTTGAGTGATGCAGAGGCTCGAGAGAGTTATGCAGAGGCCTCAAGAGAGGGATTCAGAGGCTTAAGAGAGTGATTCAGAGGCTTAAGAGAGTGTTGCAGAGGCTCAAGAGATGGTTGAATAGGCGGAAGAGAGTGATGCAGAGGCTCAAGAGAGGGATGCAGAGGCTCAAGAGAGTGATGCAGACGATCAAGAGAGTGATGCAGAGGGTCGAGAGAGTTATGCAGAGGCCTCAAGAGAGGGATTCAGAGGCTTAAGAGAGTGATGCATAGGCTGAAGGTAGTAATACAGAGGCTCAAGAGAGGGAGGCGGAAGCTCAATAGAGTGATGAAGAGGCTCAAGAGAGTACTGCAGAGGCTCAAGAGAGTGATGCAGAGGCTCAAGAGAGTGATGCAGACGATCAAGAGGGTGATGCAGACGGTCAAGAGAGTGATGCAGAGGTTCAAGAGAGGGAAGCAGAGGCTTAAGAGAGTGATGCAGAGGCTGAAGAGAGTGATGCAGAGGCTCTAGAGAGTGATGCAGAGGCTTAACAAAGTGATGCAGAGGCTTAAGAAAGGGATGCAGAGGCTCAAGAGAGGGATGCAGAGGCTCAAGAGAGTGATTCAGAGGCTTACGAGAGTGATGCAGAGGATCAAGAGAGTGATGCAGAGGCTCGAGAGAGTTATGCAGAGGCCTCAAGAGAGGGATTCAGAGGCTTAAGAGAGTGATACAGAGGCTTAAGAGAGTGTTCCAGAGGCTCAAGAGATGGGTGAATAGGCTGAAGAGAGTGATGCAGAGGCTCAAGAGAGGGATGCAGAGGCTCAAGAGAGTGATGTAGAGGTGTAAGAGAGTGGGGCAGAGGCTTAGGAGAGAGATGGCTACAAGAGAGGGATGCAGGGGCTCAAGAGAGTGATGCAGAGGCTCAAGAGAGTGATGCAGAGGCTCAAGAGAGTGATGCAGAGGCTTAAGAGAGTGATGCAGAGGCGTATGAGAGTGATGCAGAGGCTTAAGAGAGGGATGCAGAGGCTCTAGAGAGGGATGCAGAGGCTCAAGAGAGGGATGCAGAGGCTCAAGAGAGGGATGCAGAGGCTCAAGTGAGGGATGCAGAGGCACAAGAGAAAGATGCAGAGGCACTTGGGAGTGATGCAAAGACTCAAGAGAGGGATGCAGAGGCTTTAGAGAGTGATGCAAAGGCTCAAGAGAGGGATGCAGAGGCTCAAGAGAATGATGTAGAGGCTCAAGAGAGGGATGCAGAGGCTCAAGAGAATGATGCAGAGGCTCAAGAGAGTGATGCAGAGGATCATGAGAGTGATGCAGAGGCTGAAGAGAGAGATGCAGAGGCTTAAGAGAGTGATGCAGAGGCTCAAGAGAGTGATGCATTGGCTCAAGAGAATGATGTAGAGGCTTAAGAGAGGGATGTAAACGCTCAAGAAATAGTCAAGGTACAAATAGTTGATTAAGAATCATGTATTTAAGGGTAATTTGCAATTCATTACGTGTGTTCATCAAAGTTATCGTAAATTTCATGAATTAATGGCCATAAACTAAAAAGGCTGGAAAACGCGGAAAAACTGCAAAATACTGGATAAATTGTTGATATTTGGTTTAAATCTCATAAAGGAAACAAGGATGAAAAACCCCAAAATATTGCTAAATTCGATGATTTTAAGTACAAAGCACAATGCAAGAAAACTTGCTGAAAAACGCAATATTATGTGAAATTCTGAGATTTGTAGGTAAAATCACATATAGTTGGACAACATGAAGCAGTATCAAAAAATGAGTAAATTCAAACATTTTAACCTGATATCACTCAACATGAAAAACGTGAAAAAAGTCACTATAATACAAAATTCGAGGATTTTTACATATCCTCGAATCATAGAGCAAGGTTGCGTATTATTTTGATCAATAAAAAGGCATATGAAAACGTTGTTTCGAATTCAAATGATAAAAATCAATGTGTTTTCTTTAGAATTTACTAAAATGTTCCTGAATTTCCGTTTATATTACTGTAGGAAGAGGTACTCGTAAAACCGCTTTAAACCGGCTGAAACGTAAAAATATGCAATGACAACAAAAAATCTTTCCTAATCAATACCTAACTCATTATTTTAACGATGTACAAATAGTTGATTGTAAATAAAGTACTTAAGGGTAATTTGCAATTAATTATGTGTTTGCATCATATTTATCGTATTTTTAATGCATTAAAGACATTAAACCAAAAATGCTTAAAATCGTTGAAAAACGGCAAATAATTTCCTAAATCGTTGATATTTCGTTTAAGTCTTATAAAGGAAAAAAGGATGATAAACGTGAAAATATTGCTAAATTCCATTGTTATTAGTACAAATAAAATACAAGAAAACTTGCTTAAAAACGCAATATTATGCTAAATTCTTAGATTTTTAGGCTAAATCACATTTCGCGAGAAAACATGAGGTTGTATCAAAATATTAGTAAATTCGAAAATTACTACCTTAAATGTTTTCTTGTGATCACATGAAAACGTGAAAAAAGTCACAACATTACCAATTACGTGGATTTTTGCTTCAAATCATTAAGCGAGGTTTCGTGTTATTTTGATCATATGATACGGCGTTTTCTAACTCAAATGATAAAAAATCAATGTCTTTTCATTAGAATTAACTAAAATGTTCCTGAATTTCCGTTATATTGCTGAAAGAAGAGGTACTCATAAAACTGCTTTACTCTGGCTGAAACATCGAAATATGCAACAAAACAGAAAATCTCTCTTAATCAATATCTTACTCACTATTTTAACGAGTTGATTGAAAATCTTGTATTTAAGGTAAATTTGCAATCATTTACGTGTTTGCATCAAAACACAATTATGTGTTTGCATCATCTTACTCGGTATTTTAACGAGAAACAAATAGTTGATTGAAAATGAAGTATTTAAGGTTATTTTCTAATCAGTTATGTGTTTGTATAATTTTTATCGTATATTTAATGAATTAATACCAATAAACTGAAAATTCACAAAAACGTTGAAAAACGGCAAAAAATTGCCTATTCGATGATATTTTGTTAAAATCACTTAAATGAAAAGGGGATGATAAACGGTATAATATTGCTAAATTCGATGATATTTAGTAGAAAACAAAATGCAAGAAAACTTGCTGAAAAATGAAAAATTTGCGAAATTCTGAGATTTGAAGGCCAAATCACATATCGTGAGAAAACATGAAGTAGTTTCGAAATATTGGTAAAAACGAATATATTTACGTAAAGTGACACTATATGAAAAACACGAAAAAAGTCGCTATATTACAAAATTTGAGGATTTTTACTTCAAGTCATAAAGCGAGGTTTCGTATTTTTTAGATCCTAGAAGAGACATAAAAATATTGTTGCTAATACAAATGAAAAAAATCAATGTGTATTCATTAGAATTAACTAAAATGTTCCTGATTTTCCGTTTATATTACCGATGGAAGATGTATACGTAAAACCGCTCTAATCCGGCTGAAACGTCGATATATGCAATAAAATCATAACTTCTTGCTTTTTCAATATCTTACTCAGTTTTTTAACGAGAAACAAATAGTTGATTGAAAATGAAGTATTTAATGTTAGTTTCTAAACAATTATGTGTTTGCATTATTTTTATCGTATATATATTGAATTAATAACAATAAACTGAAAATTCACAAAAACGTGGAAAAACGGCAAAATATTGCCTAATTCGATGATATTTGTTTAAATCACTTAAAGGAAAAGAGGATGATAAACGTCAAAATATTGCTAAATTCAATGATTTTTAGTACAAAACAAAAGGCAAGAAAACTTGCTTAAAAATGCAATATTATGCGAAATTCTCAGATTTAAGGCCAATCACATATCGTGAGAAAACATGAAGTAGTAGCGAAATATTGGTAAAAACAAATATATTTACGTAATGTCACAGTACATGAAAAACGTGAAAAAATCGCTATTTTACCAAATTTGAGGATTTTAACTTCAAATCATAAAGCGAGGTTTAGTATTATTTAGATTCTAGAAAAGACATATAAAGATGTTGTTTCCAATACAAATGATAAAAATCAATGTGTTTTCATAACCTCACTTGAGGTAATCACATTACCTCACTTGAGGTAATTACCTCACTTTCATCCCTCACTTGAGCCTCTGCATCCTTCTCTTGAGCATCTGCATCACCCTCTTGAACTCCTGCATCCCTCTCATGAGCCTCTGCATCCCTCTCTTGAGCCTCTGCATCACTCTCTTGAGCATCTGCATCCCTCTCCTTAGCCTTTGCATCACTCTCTTCAGCCTCTGCATCCCTCTCTTGAGCCTCTGCATCACTCTCAAGAGCCTCTGCATCCCTCTCTTGAGCCTCTGCATCCCTCTCTTGAGCCCCTGCATCCCTCTCTTGAGCATCTGCATCCATCTCTTGAGCCTGTGCATCCCTCACGTAAGCCTCTGCATCACTCTCTTCAGCCTCTGCATCACTCTCTTGAGCCTCTGCATCCCCTCTCTTTAGCCTCTGCGTCACTCTCTTAAGCCTCTGTATCACTCTCTTGAGCTTCCACATCACTCTCTTGAGCCTCTACATCCCTCACTTGAGCCTCTGCACCACTCTCGTAAGCCTATGCATCATTCTCTTGAGCCTCTGCATAACTCTCTTGAGTCTTTTTATCACTCTCTTAAGCCTCTGAATCCCTCTCCTGAGCCTCTGAATCCCTCTCTTGAGGCTCTGCATCACTCTCTCGAGCCTATGCATCACTCTCTGCATCCTCTGCTTCCCTCTCTTGAGCATCTGCATCACTCTCTTGAGCCCCTGCATCCCTCTCTTGAGTCTCTGCATCACTCTCTTGAGCCTCTTCTTCACCCTCTTAAGCCTCTGCATCCCTATTTTGAGCCTCTGCATCACTTTCTTAAGCCTCTGCATCCCTTTCTTGAGCCTCTGCATCCCACTCCTGAAATCCTGCAGCCCTCTCATGAGCCTCTGCATCCCTCTCTTGTGCCTTTGCATCACTCTCTTAAGCCTCTGCATCCCTCCCCTGAGCCTCTGCATCACTCTTCTAAGCCTCTGCATCACTCTCTTGAGCCTCTACATAACTCTCTTGAGTCTCTGCATCACTCTCTTGAGCCTATCCATCCCTCTCTTGAGCCTCTGCAACACCCTCTTCAGCCTCTACATCACTCTCCTAAGCCTCTGAATCCCTCTCTTGAGCCTCTGCATCACTCACCCTAGCGTCTGCATCACTCTCATGATCCTCTTAATCACTATCTTGAGCCTCTGCATCACTCTCTTTACCCTCTGCATCACTCTCTTGAGCCTCTGCATCCCTCTCTTGAGCCTTTGCATCACTCTCTTATGCCTTTTCATCCCTCTCATGAGCCTCTGCATCACTCTCAAGAGCCTTTCATCCCTCTCTTGTGCCTCTGCATCCCTCACTTGAGCCTCTGCATCCTTCTCTTGAACCTCTGTGTCCCTCTCATGAGCCTCTGCATCCCTCTCCTGAGCCTCTGCATCACTCTCTTGAACTCCTCCATCTCTCTCATGAGCTCTGCATCCCACTCTTGAGACTTTGTATCACCCTCTTAAGCCTCTGCATCCCTCTCTTGAGCCCTTGCTTCCCTCTCTTGAACCTCTGCATCCCTCTCTTGAACTCCTGCATCCCTCTCATGAGCCTCTGCATCCCTCTCTTGAGCCTTTGCATCACCGTCTTAAGCCTCTGCATCCCTCTCTTGAGCCCCTGCATCCCTCTCTTAAGCCTCTGCATCACTCTCTTAAGCCTCCGCCTCACTCTCTTGAGCCTCTGCATCACTTTCTTAAGCCTCTGCATCCCCTTCTTGAGCCTCTGCATCCCTCCCCTGAACTCCTGCATCCCTCTCATGAGCCTCTGCATCCCTCTTTTGAGCCTTTGCATTACTTTCTTAAGCCTCTGCATCCCTCTCTTGAGCCTCTGCATCACTCTCTTGAAGTCCTGCATCTCTCTCATGAGCTCTGCATCCCACTCTTGAGCCTTTGCATCACCATCTTAAGCCTCTGCAACCCTCTCTTGAGCCCCTGCATCCCTCTCTTGAACCTCTGCATCCCTCTCTTGAACTCCTGCATCCCTCTCATGAGCCTCTGCATCCCTCTCTTGAGCCTTTGCATCACCGTCGTAAGCCTCTTCATCCCTCTCTTGAGCCCCTGCATCCCTCTCTTAAGCCTCTGCATCACTCTCTTAAGCCTTCGCATCACTTTCTTGAGCCTCTGCATCACTCTCTTGAGTCTCTGTATCCCTCTCTTGAGCCTCTGCATCCCTCTCTTGAGCCTCAGCATCATTCTCCTAGGCCTCTGCATCACTCTCTTGAGCCTCTGTATCACTCTCTTGAGCCTCTACATCCTTCTCTTGAGCCTCTTCATCACTCTTTTGAGCTTCGTCATCCCTCTCCTAAGCCTCTGCATCACTCACTTGAGCCTCAGCATCACACTCTTAAAACTCTGCATCACTCTCGTGAGCCTCTGCATCAATTTCTTGAGCCTCTGCATCACTCTCTTGAGCCTCTGCATCACTCTCTTGAGCCTCTGCATCACTCTTTTGAGCCTCTGCATCCCTCTCTTAAACCTCTGTATCACTCTCTTGAGCCTCTGCATCACTCTCTGGAGCCTCTGCATCACTCTCTTGAGCCTCTGTATCACTGTCTCAAGCCCCTGCATCACTCTCGTGAGCCTCTGCATACCTATCTAAGTCCTCTGCAACACTCTTCAGCCTCTTCTTCACTCTCTTGAGCCTCTGCATAAATCTTTTTAGCCTCTGCATCACTCTCTTGAGCCTCTGCATCACTCTTTTGAGCCTCTGCATCCCTCTCTTAAACCTCTGTATCACTCTCTTGAGCCTCTGCATCACTCTCTGGAGCCTCTGCATCACTCTCTTGAGCCTCTGTATCACTGTCTCAAGCCCCTGCATCACTCTCGTGAGCCTCTGCATACCTATCTAAGTCCTCTGCAACACTCTTCAGCCTCTTCTTCACTCTCTTGAGCCTCTGCATAAATCTTTTTAGCCTCTGCATCACTCTCTTGAACTCCTGCATCTCTCTCATGAGCTCTGCATCCCACTCTTGAGCCTTTGCATCACCATCTTAAGCCTCTGCAACCCTCTCTTGAGCCCCTGCATCCCTCTCTTGAACCTCTGCATCCCTCTCTTGAACTCCTGCATCCCTCTCATGAGCCTCTGCATCCCTCTCTTGAGCCTTTGCATCACCGTCGTAAGCCTCTTCATCCCTCTCTTGAGCCCCTGCATCCCTCTCTTAAGCCTCTGCATCACTCTCTTAAGCCTTCGCATCACTTTCTTGAGCCTCTGCATCACTCTCTTGAGTCTCTGTATCCCTCTCTTGAGCCTCTGCATCCCTCTCTTGAGCCTCAGCATCATTCTCTTAGGCCTCTGCATCACTCTCTTGAGCCTCTGTATCACTCTCTTGAGCCTCTACATCCTTCTCTTGAGCCTCTTCATCACTCTTTTGAGCTTCGTCATCCCTCTCCTAAGCCTCTGCATCACTCTCTTGAGCCTCTGCATCACTCTTTTGAGCCTCTGCATCCCTCTCTTAAACCTCTGTATCACTCTCTTGAGCCTCTGCATCACTCTCTGGAGCCTCTGCATCACTCTCTTGAGCCTCTGTATCACTGTCTCAAGCCCCTGCATCACTCTCGTGAGCCTCTGCATACCTATCTAAGTCCTCTGCAACACTCTTCAGCCTCTTCTTCACTCTCTTGAGCCTCTGCATAAATCTTTTTAGCCTCTGCATCACTCTCTTGAGCCTCTGCATCTCTCTCTGGAGCCTCTGCAACATTCTCTTCAGCCTCTGCATCACTCTCTTAAGCCTCTGCATCACTCTCAAGAGCCTCTGCATCCCTCTCTTGAACGTTTGGAACACTCTCTTAAGCCTCTGCATCCCTCTCTTGAGCCTCTGCATCACTCTCAAGAGCCTCTGCACCCCTCTCTTGAGCCTCTGCATCCCTCTCTTGAGGCCCTGCATCCCTCTCTTAAGCCTCTGCATCCCTCTCTTGAACCTCTGCATCCCTCTCTTTAGCCTCTGTACCACTCTATTGAGCTTTTGCATCACTCGCTTGAGCCTCTACATCCCTCTCTTGAGCCTCTGCATCAATCTATTGAGCTTTTGCATCACTCGCCTGAGCCTCTACATCACCCTCTTAAGCCTCTGCATCCCTATTTTGAGCCTCTGCATCACTCCCTTGAGCCTCTGCATCCCTTTCTTGAGCCTCTGCATCCCTCTCTTGAACTCCTGCATCCCTCTCATGAGCCTCTGCATCCCTCTCTTGAGCCTTTGCAATCACCGTCTTAAGCCTCTGCATCCCTCTCTTGAGCCCCTGCATCCCTCTCTTAAGCCTCTGCATCACTCTCTTAAGCCTCCGCCTCACTCTCTTGAGCCTCTGCATCACTTTCTTAAGCCTCTGCATCCCTTTCTTGAGCCTCTGCATCCCTCTCCTGAACTCCTGCATCCCTCTCATGAGCCTCTGCATCCCTCTTTTGAGCCTTTGCATTACTTTCTTAAGCCTCTGCATCCCTCTCTTGAGCCTCTGCATCACTCTCTTGAACTCCTGCATCTCTCTCATGAGCTCTGCATCCCACTCTTGAGCCTTTGCATCACCATCTTAAGCCTCTGCAACCCTCTCTTGAGCCCCTGCATCCCTCTCTTGAACCTCTGCATCCCTCTCTTGAACTCCTGCATCCCTCTCATGAGCCTCTGCATCCCTCTCTTGAGCCTTTGCATCACCGTCGTAAGCCTCTTCATCCCTCTCTTGAGCCCCTGCATCCCTCTCTTAAGCCTCTGCATCACTCTCTTAAGCCTTCGCATCACTTTCTTGAGCCTCTGCATCACTCTCTTGAGTCTCTGTATCCCTCTCTTGAGCCTCTGCATCCCTCTCTTGAGCCTCAGCATCATTCTCCTAGGCCTCTGCATCACTCTCTTGAGCCTCTGTATCACTCTCTTGAGCCTCTACATCCTTCTCTTGAGCCTCTTCATCACTCTTTTGAGCTTCGTCATCCCTCTCCTAAGCCTCTGCATCACTCACTTGAGCCTCAGCATCACACTCTTAAAACTCTGCATCACTCTCGTGAGCCTCTGCATCAATTTCTTGAGCCTCTGCATCACTCTCTTGAGCCTCTGCATCACTCTCTTGAGCCTCTGCATCACTCTTTTGAGCCTCTGCATCCCTCTCTTAAACCTCTGTATCACTCTCTTGAGCCTCTGCATCACTCTCTGGAGCCTCTGCATCACTCTCTTGAGCCTCTGTATCACTGTCTCAAGCCCCTGCATCACTCTCGTGAGCCTCTGCATACCTATCTAAGTCCTCTGCAACACTCTTCAGCCTCTTCTTCACTCTCTTGAGCCTCTGCATAAATCTTTTTAGCCTCTGCATCACTCTCTTGAGCCTCTGCATCTCTCTCTGGAGCCTCTGCAACATTCTCTTCAGCCTCTGCATCACTCTCTTAAGCCTCTGCATCACTCTCAAGAGCCTCTGCATCCCTCTCTTGAGCGTTTGGAACACTCTCTTAAGCCTCTGCATCCCTCTCTTGAGCCTCTGCATCACTCTCAAGAGCCTCTGCACCCCTCTCTTGAGCCTCTGCATCCCTCTCTTGAGCCCCTGCATCCCTCTCTTAAGCCTCTGCATCCCTCTCTTGAACCTCTGCATCCCTCTCTTTAGCCTCTGTACCACTCTATTGAGCTTTTGCATCACTCGCTTGAGCCTCTACATCCCTCTCTTGAGCCTCTGCATCAATCTATTGAGCTTTTGCATCACTCGCTTGAGCCTCTACATCACCCTCTTAAGCCTCTGCATCCCTATTTTGAGCCTCTGCATCACTCCCTTGAGCCTCTGCATCCCTTTCTTGAGCCTCTGCATCCCTCTCTTGAAGTCCTGCATCCCTCTCATGAGCCTCTGCATCCCTCTCTTGAGCCTTTGCATCACTTTGTTAAGCCTATGCCTCCCTCTCTTGAGCCTCTGCATCACTCTCGTAAGCTTAAGGAGGCTTAATAGAGTGATGCAAAGGCTCAAGTGAGGGATGCAGAGGCTCATGAGGGGGATGCAGGAGTTCAAGAGGGTGATGCAGACGATCAAGAGAGGGAAGCAGAGGCTTAAGAGTGATGCAGAGGCTGAAGAGAGTGATGCAGAGGCTCTAGAGAGTGATGCAGAGGCTTAAGATAGTGATGCAGAGGCTTAAGAAAGGGATGCAGAGGCTCAAGAGAGGAATGTAGAGGCTCATGAGAGTGATTCAGAAAACGAGCTTTCGTATTATTTAGATCCTTGAAAAGACATGAAAATGTTGTTTCCAATACCAATGATAAAAATCAATGTGTTTTCATTGGAATTAACTAAAATGTTCCTGATTTTCAGTTCAAATTACCATTGGAAGATGTACACGTAAAACCGTTTTAATCCGGCTGAAACGTCGATATATGCAATAAAAACAAAACTTCTCCCCTTTTCAATATCTTACACAGTATCTTAACGAGAAACAAAGAGTTGATAGCAAATTAAGTATTTAAGGTTAATTTCTAAGCAATTATGTCTTTGCATCTTTTTTATCGTATAATAAATGAATTATTAACAATAAACCGAAAATTCACAAAAACGTGGAAAAAGGGTAAAATATATCCTAATTCGATGATATTTTGTTAAATAACAAGAAGGAAATGATAATAAATAATCATAAATGATGATAAACGTCAAAATATTGATGAATTCGATATTTAGTAGAAAGCAAAATGCAAGAAAACTTGCTTAAAAGTGCTATATTATGCGAAATTCTGAGATTTGAAGGCCAAATCAAATATCGTGAGACAACATGAAGTAGTATCGAAATATTGGTAAAAACGAATATATTTACGTAAAATCACGCTACATGAAAAACGTGAGAAAAGTTACCATATATTACCAAATATTACCAAATTTGAAGATTTTAACTTCAAATCAGAAAACGAGCTTTCGTATTATTTAGATCCAAGAAAAGACATGAAAATGTTGTTTTCAATGCCAATGATAAAAATCAATGTGTTTTCATTGGAATTAACGAAAATGTTCCTGATTTTCTGTTTATATTACAAATGGAAGATTTACACGTGAAACCGCTTTAATCCGGCTGAAACGACGATATATGCAATAAAAAGAGAACTTCTCCCCTTTTCAATATCTAACACAGTATCTTAACGAGAAACAAATAGTTGATTGCAAATGAAGTATTTAAGGTTAATTTCTAAGCAATTTTGTTTTTGCATCATTTTTATCGTATATTAAATGAATTAATAACAAAAACTGAAAATTCACAAAAACGTGGAAAAACGGTAAAATATTGCCTAATTCGGTGATATTTTGTTTAAATACCATGAAGGAAAAGGGGATGATGAACGTCAAAATATTGTTAAATTCGATGATTTTTAGTAGAAAGCAAAATGCAAGAAAACTTGCTTTAAAGTGCAATATTATGCGAAGTTCTGAGATTTGAAGGCCAAATCACATATCGTGAGACTACATGAAGTAGTATTGAAATATTGTTTAAACGGATATATTTACGTAAAATCACGCTACATGAAAAACGTGAGAAAAGTCACAATATTTCCAAATTTGAGGATTTTGACTTCAAATCAGAAAGCTAGGTTTCGTATTATTTAGATCCTAGAATTTTTGGGAGCCGGTCGGTCGAGCGGACAGCACGTTGGACTTGTGATCCTGTGGTCCTGGGTTCGATCCCAGGCGCCGGCGAGAAACAATGGGTAGAGTTTCTTTCAATCTATGCCGCTGTTACCTAGCAGTAAAATAGGTACCTGGGTATTAGTCAGCTTTCCGGGCTGCTTCCTGGGGGTGGAGGACTGGTCGAGGACCGGGCCGCGGGGACACTGAAAAGCCATGAAATTATCTCAAGATAACCTCAAGATAGAAAAGACATGAAAATGTTGTTTCCAATACAAATGATAAAAATCAATGTGTTTTCATTAGAATTAACAAAAATATTCTTGATTTTCCGTTTATATTACCAATGGAAGATGTACATGTAAAACCGCTCTAATCCGGCTGAAACGCCGAAATATTCAATAAAAACAGAACTTCTCCCCTTTTCAATATCTTACACGGTATCTTAACGAGATACAAATAGTTGATTGAAAATGAAGTGTTTAAGGTTAATTTGTAAGCAATTATGTGTTTGCATCATTTTTATCGTATATATTATGAATTATAACAAAAAACTGAAAATTCACAAAAACGTGGCAAAACGGATAAATATTGCCTAATTCAATGATATTTTGTTTAAATCACATAAAGGAAAAGGGGATGATAAACGTCAAAATATTGCTAAATTCGATGATTTTTAGTACAAAACAAAATGCAAGAAAACTTGCTAAAAAATGCAATATCATGCGAAATTCTGTGATTTGAAGGCCAAATCACAACTCGTGAGAAAACATGAAGTAGTATCGAAATATTGGTAATAACGAATATATTTACGTATAATCACACTATATGAAAAACGTGAAAAAGTCACTATATTACCAAATTTGAGGATTTTAACTTCAAATTATAATGCGAAGTTTCGTATTATTTAGGACCTAGAAAATACATTAAAATGTGGTTTCCAATACAAATGATAAAAATCAATGTGTTTTCATTTGAATTAACTAAAATGTTTCTGATTTCCCGCTCAAAAAACCAATGGAAGATATACACGTAAAATCGCTTTAATCCTGCTGAAACGTCGATATATGCATTAAAAACAAAACTTTTCCCCTTCTCAATATCTTACACAGTATCATGACTAGAAACAAATAGTTGATAGCAAATGAAGTATTTAAGGTTACTTTCTAAGCAATTATGTGTTTGCATCTTTTTTATCGTATAATAAATGAATTAATAACAATAAACTGAAAATTCACCAAAATGTGGAAAAACGGTAAAATATTGCCTAATTCGATGATATTTTGTTTAAATCACATAAAGAAAAATGGGATGATAAACATCAAAGTATTGATAAATTCGATGATTTTTAATACAAAACAAAATGCAAGAAAACTTGCTAAAAAATGCAATATGATGCGAAATTCTGAGATTTGAAGGCCAAATCACATATCGTGAGAAACATTAAGTGTTATCGAAATATTGGGAAAAACGAATATATTTACGTAAAATCACACTAAATGAAAAACGTGAGAAAAGTCACTATATTACTAAATTTGAGGATTTTAACTTCAAATCATAAAGCAAAGTTTCGTATTATTTAGATCCCAAAAAAGACATTAAAATTTTTTTCCAATACAAATGATAAAAATCAATGTGTTTTCATTAGAATTAACTAAAATGTTCCTGATTTTCCGTTTATATTACCAATGGAAAATTTACACGTAAACCCGCTCTAATCCGGCTGAAACGTCGATATATGCAATATAAACAGAACTTCTCCCCTTTTCAATATCTTACACAGTATCCTAACGAGAAACAAATAGTTGATTGCAACTCTAAGTATTTAAGGTTAATTTCTAAGCAATTATGTGTTTGCATCATTTTTATCGTATAATAAATGAATTAATAAAAATAAACTGAAAATTCACAAAAACGAGAAATAAACGGTAAAATATTGCCTAATTCGATGATATTTTGTTTAAATCACATAAAGGAAAAGGGGATGATAAACGTCAAAATATTGTTAATTTCGATGATAATTGGTTGAAAGCAAAATGCAAGAAAACATGCTTAAATGTGCAATAGTATGCGAAATTCTGAGATTTGAAGGCCAAATCGTGAGACAACATGACGTAGTATCGAAATATTGGTAAAAACGAATATATTTAGGTAAAATCACGCTACATGAAAAATGTGAGAAAAGTTACCATATATTACCAAATATTACCAAATTTGAGGATTTTAACTTCAAATCAGAAAACGAGCTTTCGTATTATTTAGATCGAAGAAAAGACATGAAAATGTTGTTTTCAATACCAATGATAAAAATCAATGTGTTTTCATTGGAATTAACGAAAATGTTCCTGATTTTCTGTTTATATTACAAATGGAAGATTTACACGTAAAACCGCTTTAATCCGGCTGAAACGACGATATATGCAATAAAAACAGAACTTCTCCCCTTTTCAATATCTAACACAGTATCTTAACGAGAAACAAATAGTTGATTGCAAATGAAGTATTTAAGGTTAATTTCTAAGCAATTATGTGTGCATCATTTTTATCGTATATTAAATGAATTAATAACAAAAACTGAAAATTCACAAAAACGTGGAAAAACGGTAAAATATTGCCTAATTCGGTGATATTTTGTTTAAATACCATGAAGGAAAAGGGGATGATAAACGTCAAAATATTGTTAAATTCGATGATTTTTAGTAGAAAGAAAAATGCAAGAAAACTTGCTTTAAAGTGCAATATTATGCGAAATTCTGAGATTTGAAGGCCAAATCACATATCGTGAGACTACATGAAGTAGTATTGAAATATTGTTTAAACGGATATATTTACGTAAAATCACGCTACATGAAAAACGTGAGAAAAGTCACTATATTTAAAAATTTGAGGATTTTGACTTCAAATCAGAAAGCGAGGTTTCGTATTATTTAGATCCTAGAAGATTTGGGAGCCGGTCGGTCGAGCGGACAGCACGTTGGACTTGTGATCCTGTGGTCCTGGGTTCGATCCCAGGCGCCGGCGAGAAACAATGGGTAGAGTTTCATTCAACCTATGCCCCTGTTACCTAGCAGTAAAATAGGTACCTGGGTATTAGTCAGCTTTCCGGGCTGCTTCCTGGGGGTGGAGGACTGGTCGAGGACCGGGCCGTGGAGACACTGAAAAGCCATGAAATTATCTCAAGATAACCTCAAGATAGAAAAGACATGAAAATGTTGTTTCCAATACAAATGATAAAAATCAATGTGTTTTCATTAGAATTAACAAAAATGTTCCTGATTTTCCGTTTATATTAACAATGGAAGATGTACATGTAAAACCGCTCTAATCCGGCTGAAACGTCGAAATATTCAATAAAAACAGAACTTCTCCCCTTTTCAATATCTTACACGGGATCTTAACGAGATACAAATAGTTGATTGAAAATGAAGTATTTAATGGTAATTTCTAAGCAATTATGTGTTAGCATCATTTTTATCGTATATATTATGAATTATAAAAAAAAACTGAAAATTCACAAAAACGTGGCAAAACAGATAAATATTGCCTAATTCAATGATATTTTGTTTAAATCACATAAAGGAAAAGGGGATGATAAACGTCAAAATATTGCTAAATTCGATGATTTTTAGTACAAAACAAAATGCAAGAAAACTTGCTAAAAAATGCAATATCATGCGAAATTCTGTGATTTGAAGGCCAAATCACAACTCGTGAGAAAACATGAAGTAGTATCGAAATATTGGTAATAACGAATATATTTACGTATAATCACACTATATGAAAAACGTGAAAAAGTCACTATATTACCAAATTTGAGGATTTGACTTCAAATTATAATGCGAAGTTTCGTATTATTTAGAACCTAGAAAAGACATTAAAATGTGGTTTCCAATACAAATAATAAAAATCAATGTGTTTTCATTTGAATTAACTAAAATGTTCCTGATTTTCCGCTCAAATAACCAATGGAAGATATACACGTAAAATCGCTTTAATCCTGCTGAAACGTCGATATATGCAATAAAAACAAAACTTTTCCCCTTCTCAATATCTTACACAGTATCATGACGAGAAACAAATAGTTGATAGCAAATGAAGTATTTAAGGTTAATTTCTAAGCAATTATGTGTTTGCATCTTTTTTATCGTATAATAAATGAATTAATAACAATAAACTGAAAATTCACCAAAACGTGGAAAAACGGTAAAATATTGCCTAATTCGATAATATTTTGTTTAAATCACATAAAGAAAAAGGGAATGATAAACATCAAAGTATTGATAAATTCGATGATTTTTAATACAAAACAAAATGCAAGAAAACTTGCTAAAAAATGCAATATTATGCGAAATTCTGAGATTTGAAGGCCAAATCATATATCGTGAGAAACATTAAGTGTTATCGAAATATTGGTAAAAACGAATATATTTACGTAAAATCACACTCAATGAAAAACGTGAGAAAAGTCACTATATTACCAAATTTGAGGATTTAACTTCAAATCATAAAACGAAGTTTCGCATTATTTAGATCCCAAAAAAGACATTAAAATGTTGTTTCCAATACAAATGATAAAAATTAATGTGTTTTCATTAGAATTAACTAAAATGTTCCTGATTTTCCGTTTATATTACCAATGGAAGATTTACACGTAAAACCGCTCTAATCCGGCTGAAACGTAAAATCACACTACATGAAAAACGTGAGAAAAGTCACTATATTACCAAATTTGAGGATTTTAACTTCAAATCATAAAACGAAGTTTCGTATTATTTAGATCCCAAAAAAGACATTAAAATGTTGTTTTCAATACAAATGATAAAAATCAATGTGTTTTCATTAGAATTAACTAAAATGTTCCTGATTTTCCGTTTATATTACCAATGGAAGATGTACATGTAAAACCGCTCTAATCCGGCTGAAACGTCAAAATATTCAATTTAATATCATATATTAAATGAAATAATAAAAATAAACTGAAAATTCACATAAACGAGAAAAAACGGTAAAATATTGCATAATTCGATGATATTTTGTTTAAATCACGTAAAGGAAAAAGGGATGATAAACGTCAAAATTTTGTTAAATTTGATGATTTTTAGTGGAAAGCAAAATGCAAGAAAACTTGCTTTAAAGTGCAATATTATTCGAAATTCTGAGATTTGAAGGCCAAATCACATTTCGTGAGACAACATGAAGTAGTATCGAAATATTGTTAAAACGAATATATTTACGTAAAATCACGCTACATGAAAAACGTGAGAAAAGTCACTATATTACCAAATTTGAGGATTTTGACTTCAAATCAGAAAGCGAGGTTTCGTATTATTTAGATCCTAGAAGATTTGGGAGCCGGTCGGTCGAGCGGACAGCACGTTGGACTTGCGATCCTGTGGTCCTGGGTTCGATCCCAGGCGCCGGCGAGAAATATTGGGTAGAGTTTCTTTCACCCTATGCCCCTGTTACCTAGCAGTAAAATAGGTACCTGGGTCAGCTGTCACGGGCTGCTTCCTGGGGGTGGAGGCCTGGTCGAGGACCGGGCCGCAGGGACACTGAAATGCAATGAAATTATCTCAAGATAACCTCAAGATAGAAAAGACATGAAAATGTTGTTTCCAATACAAATGATAAAAATCAATGTGTTTTCATTAGAATTAACAAAAATGTTCCTGATTTTCCGTTTATATTACCAATGGAAGATGTACATGTAAAACCGCTCTAATCCGGCTGAAACGTCAAAATATTCAATAAAAACAGAACTTCTCCCCTTTTCAATATCTTACACGGTATTTTAACGAGATACAAATAGTTGATTGAAAATGAAGTATTTAAGGTTAATTTCTAAGCAATTATGTGGTTGCATAATTTTTATCGTATATATTATGAATTATAACAAAAAACTGAAAATTCACAAAAACGTGGCAAAACGGATAAATATTGCCTATTTCAATGATATTTTGTTTAAATCACATAAAGGAAAAGGGGATGATAAACGTCAAAATATTGCCAAGATCGATGATTTTTAGTACAAAACAAAATGCAAGAAAACTTGCTTAAAAGTGCTATATTATGCGAAATTCTGAGATTTGAAGGCCAAATCAAATATCGTGAGACAACATGAAGTAGTATCGAAATATTGGTAAAAACGAATATATTTACGTAAAATCACGCTACATGAAAAACGTGAGAAAAGTTACCATATATTACCAAATATTACCAAATTTGAAGATTTTAACTTCAAATCAGAAAACGAGCTTTCGTATTATTTAGATCCAAGAAAAGACATGAAAATGTTGTTTTCAATGCCAATGATAAAAATCAATGTGTTTTCATTGGAATTAACGAAAATGTTCCTGATTTTCTGTTTATATTACAAATGGAAGATTTACACGTGAAACCGCTTTAATCCGGCTGAAACGACGATATATGCAATAAAAAGAGAACTTCTCCCCTTTTCAATATCTAACACAGTATCTTAACGAGAAACAAATAGTTGATTGCAAATGAAGTATTTAAGGTTAATTTCTAAGCAATTTTGTTTTTGCATCATTTTTATCGTATATTAAATGAATTAATAACAAAAACTGAAAATTCACAAAAACGTGGAAAAACGGTAAAATATTGCCTAATTCGGTGATATTTTGTTTAAATACCATGAAGGAAAAGGGGATGATGAACGTCAAAATATTGTTAAATTCGATGATTTTTAGTAGAAAGCAAAATGCAAGAAAACTTGCTTTAAAGTGCAATATTATGCGAAGTTCTGAGATTTGAAGGCCAAATCACATATCGTGAGACTACATGAAGTAGTATTGAAATATTGTTTAAACGGATATATTTACGTAAAATCACGCTACATGAAAAACGTGAGAAAAGTCACAATATTTCCAAATTTGAGGATTTTGACTTCAAATCAGAAAGCTAGGTTTCGTATTATTTAGATCCTAGAATTTTTGGGAGCCGGTCGGTCGAGCGGACAGCACGTTGGACTTGTGATCCTGTGGTCCTGGGTTCGATCCCAGGCGCCGGCGAGAAACAATGGGTAGAGTTTCTTTCAATCTATGCCGCTGTTACCTAGCAGTAAAATAGGTACCTGGGTATTAGTCAGCTTTCCGGGCTGCTTCCTGGGGGTGGAGGACTGGTCGAGGACCGGGCCGCGGGGACACTGAAAAGCCATGAAATTATCTCAAGATAACCTCAAGATAGAAAAGACATGAAAATGTTGTTTCCAATACAAATGATAAAAATCAATGTGTTTTCATTAGAATTAACAAAAATATTCTTGATTTTCCGTTTATATTACCAATGGAAGATGTACATGTAAAACCGCTCTAATCCGGCTGAAACGTCGAAATATTCAATAAAAACAGAACTTCTCCCCTTTTCAATATCTTACACGGTATCTTAACGAGATACAAATAGTTGATTGAAAATGAAGTGTTTAAGGTTAATTTGTAAGCAATTATGTGTTTGCATCATTTTTATCGTATATATTATGAATTATAACAAAAAACTGAAAATTCACAAAAACGTGGCAAAACGGATAAATATTGCCTAATTCAATGATATTTTGTTTAAATCACATAAAGGAAAAGGGGATGATAAACGTCAAAATATTGCTAAATTCGATGATTTTTAGTACAAAACAAAATGCAAGAAAACTTGCTAAAAAATGCAATATCATGCGAAATTCTGTG
The DNA here is from genome assembly GCF_040958095.1 of Procambarus clarkii. Lineage (NCBI taxonomy): Eukaryota > Metazoa > Arthropoda > Malacostraca > Decapoda > Cambaridae > Procambarus > Procambarus clarkii. Next base: position 3,647,695 of record NC_091150.1, on the reverse strand, counting down.
ATTTGAAGGCCAAATCACAACTCGTGAGAAAACATGAAGTAGTATCGAAATATTGGTAATAACGAATATATTTACGTATAATCACACTATATGAAAAACGTGAAAAAGTCACTATATTACCAAATTTGAGGATTTTAACTTCAAATTATAATGCGAAGTTTCGTATTATTTAGGACCTAGAAAATACATTAAAATGTGGTTTCCAATACAAATGATAAAAATCAATGTGTTTTCATTTGAATTAACTAAAATGTTTCTGATTTCCCGCTCAAAAAACCAATGGAAGATATACACGTAAAATCGCTTTAATCCTGCTGAAACGTCGATATATGCATTAAAAACAAAACTTTTCCCCTTCTCAATATCTTACACAGTATCATGACTAGAAACAAATAGTTGATAGCAAATGAAGTATTTAAGGTTACTTTCTAAGCAATTATGTGTTTGCATCTTTTTTATCGTATAATAAATGAATTAATAACAATAAACTGAAAATTCACCAAAATGTGGAAAAACGGTAAAATATTGCCTAATTCGATGATATTTTGTTTAAATCACATAAAGAAAAATGGGATGATAAACATCAAAGTATTGATAAATTCGATGATTTTTAATACAAAACAAAATGCAAGAAAACTTGCTAAAAAATGCAATATGATGCGAAATTCTGAGATTTGAAGGCCAAATCACATATCGTGAGAAACATTAAGTGTTATCGAAATATTGGGAAAAACGAATATATTTACGTAAAATCACACTAAATGAAAAACGTGAGAAAAGTCACTATATTACTAAATTTGAGGATTTTAACTTCAAATCATAAAGCAAAGTTTCGTATTATTTAGATCCCAAAAAAGACATTAAAATTTTTTTCCAATACAAATGATAAAAATCAATGTGTTTTCATTAGAATTAACTAAAATGTTCCTGATTTTCCGTTTATATTACCAATGGAAAATTTACACGTAAACCCGCTCTAATCCGGCTGAAACGTCGATATATGCAATATAAACAGAACTTCTCCCCTTTTCAATATCTTACACAGTATCCTAACGAGAAACAAATAGTTGATTGCAACTCTAAGTATTTAAGGTTAATTTCTAAGCAATTATGTGTTTGCATCATTTTTATCGTATAATAAATGAATTAATAAAAATAAACTGAAAATTCACAAAAACGAGAAATAAACGGTAAAATATTGCCTAATTCGATGATATTTTGTTTAAATCACATAAAGGAAAAGGGGATGATAAACGTCAAAATATTGTTAATTTCGATGATAATTGGTTGAAAGCAAAATGCAAGAAAACATGCTTAAATGTGCAATAGTATGCGAAATTCTGAGATTTGAAGGCCAAATCGTGAGACAACATGACGTAGTATCGAAATATTGGTAAAAACGAATATATTTAGGTAAAATCACGCTACATGAAAAATGTGAGAAAAGTTACCATATATTACCAAATATTACCAAATTTGAGGATTTTAACTTCAAATCAGAAAACGAGCTTTCGTATTATTTAGATCGAAGAAAAGACATGAAAATGTTGTTTTCAATACCAATGATAAAAATCAATGTGTTTTCATTGGAATTAACGAAAATGTTCCTGATTTTCTGTTTATATTACAAATGGAAGATTTACACGTAAAACCGCTTTAATCCGGCTGAAACGACGATATATGCAATAAAAACAGAACTTCTCCCCTTTTCAATATCTAACACAGTATCTTAACGAGAAACAAATAGTTGATTGCAAATGAAGTATTTAAGGTTAATTTCTAAGCAATTATGTGTGCATCATTTTTATCGTATATTAAATGAATTAATAACAAAAACTGAAAATTCACAAAAACGTGGAAAAACGGTAAAATATTGCCTAATTCGGTGATATTTTGTTTAAATACCATGAAGGAAAAGGGGATGATAAACGTCAAAATATTGTTAAATTCGATGATTTTTAGTAGAAAGAAAAATGCAAGAAAACTTGCTTTAAAGTGCAATATTATGCGAAATTCTGAGATTTGAAGGCCAAATCACATATCGTGAGACTACATGAAGTAGTATTGAAATATTGTTTAAACGGATATATTTACGTAAAATCACGCTACATGAAAAACGTGAGAAAAGTCACTATATTTAAAAATTTGAGGATTTTGACTTCAAATCAGAAAGCGAGGTTTCGTATTATTTAGATCCTAGAAGATTTGGGAGCCGGTCGGTCGAGCGGACAGCACGTTGGACTTGTGATCCTGTGGTCCTGGGTTCGATCCCAGGCGCCGGCGAGAAACAATGGGTAGAGTTTCATTCAACCTATGCCCCTGTTACCTAGCAGTAAAATAGGTACCTGGGTATTAGTCAGCTTTCCGGGCTGCTTCCTGGGGGTGGAGGACTGGTCGAGGACCGGGCCGTGGAGACACTGAAAAGCCATGAAATTATCTCAAGATAACCTCAAGATAGAAAAGACATGAAAATGTTGTTTCCAATACAAATGATAAAAATCAATGTGTTTTCATTAGAATTAACAAAAATGTTCCTGATTTTCCGTTTATATTACCAATGGAAGATGTACATGTAAAACCGCTCTAATCCGGCTGAAACGTCGAAATATTCAATAAAAACAGAACTTCTCCCCTTTTCAATATCTTACACGGGATCTTAACGAGATACAAATAGTTGATTGAAAATGAAGTATTTAATGGTAATTTCTAAGCAATTATGTGTTAGCATCATTTTTATCGTATATATTATGAATTATAACAAAAAACTGAAAATTCACAAAAACGTGGCAAAACAGATAAATATTGCCTAATTCAATGATATTTTGTTTAAATCACATAAAGGAAAAGGGGATGATAAACGTCAAAATATTGCTAAATTCGATGATTTTTAGTACAAAACAAAATGCAAGAAAACTTGCTAAAAAATGCAATATCATGCGAAATTCTGTGATTTGAAGGCCAAATCACAACTCGTGAGAAAACATGAAGTAGTATCGAAATATTGGTAATATCGAATATATTTACGTATAATCACACTATATGAAAAACGTGAAAAAGTCACTATATTACCAAATTTGAGGATTTGACTTCAAATTATAATGCGAAGTTTCGTATTATTTAGAACCTAGAAAAGACATTAAAATGTGGTTTCCAATACAAATAATAAAAATCAATGTGTTTTCATTTGAATTAACTAAAATGTTCCTGATTTTCCGCTCAAATAACCAATGGAAGATATACACGTAAAATCGCTTTAATCCTGCTGAAACGTCGATATATGCAATAAAAACAAAACTTTTCCCCTTCTCAATATCTTACACAGTATCATGACGAGAAACAAATAGTTGATAGCAAATGAAGTATTTAAGGTTAATTTCTAAGCAATTATGTGTTTGCATCTTTTTTATCGTATAATAAATGAATTAATAACAATAAACTGAAAATTCACCAAAACGTGGAAAAACGGTAAAATATTGCCTAATTCGATAATATTTTGTTTAAATCACATAAAGAAAAAGGGAATGATAAACATCAAAGTATTGATAAATTCGATGATTTTTAATACAAAACAAAATGCAAGAAAACTTGCTAAAAAATGCAATATTATGCGAAATTCTGAGATTTGAAGGCCAAATCATATATCGTGAGAAACATTAAGTGTTATCGAAATATTGGTAAAAACGAATATATTTACGTAAAATCACACTCAATGAAAAACGTGAGAAAAGTCACTATATTACCAAATTTGAGGATTTAACTTCAAATCATAAAACGAAGTTTCGCATTATTTAGATCCCAAAAAAGACATTAAAATGTTGTTTCCAATACAAATGATAAAAATTAATGTGTTTTCATTAGAATTAACTAAAATGTTCCTGATTTTCCGTTTATATTACCAATGGAAGATTTACACGTAAAACCGCTCTAATCCGGCTGAAACGTAAAATCACACTACATGAAAAACGTGAGAAAAATCACTATATTACCAAATTTGAGGATTTTAACTTCAAATCATAAAACGAAGTTTCGTATTATTTAGATCCCAAAAAAGACATTAAAATGTTGTTTTCAATACAAATGATAAAAATCAATGTGTTTTCATTAGAATTAACTAAAATGTTCCTGATTTTCCGTTTATATTACCAATGGAAGATGTACATGTAAAACCGCTCTAATCCGGCTGAAACGTCAAAATATTCAATTTAATATCATATATTAAATGAAATAATAAAAATAAACTGAAAATTCACATAAACGAGAAAAAACGGTAAAATATTGCATAATTCGATGATATTTTGTTTAAATCACGTAAAGGAAAAAGGGATGATAAACGTCAAAATTTTGTTAAATTTGATGATTTTTAGTGGAAAGCAAAATGCAAGAAAACTTGCTTTAAAGTGCAATATTATTCGAAATTCTGAGATTTGAAGGCCAAATCACATTTCGTGAGACAACATGAAGTAGTATCGAAATATTGTTAAAACGAATATATTTACGTAAAATCACGCTACATGAAAAACGTGAGAAAAGTCACTATATTACCAAATTTGAGGATTTTGACTTCAAATCAGAAAGCGAGGTTTCGTATTATTTAGATCCTAGAAGATTTGGGAGCCGGTCGGTCGAGCGGACAGCACGTTGGACTTGCGATCCTGTGGTCCTGGGTTCGATCCCAGGCGCCGGCGAGAAATATTGGGTAGAGTTTCTTTCACCCTATGCCCCTGTTACCTAGCAGTAAAATAGGTACCTGGGTCAGCTGTCACGGGCTGCTTCCTGGGGGTGGAGGCCTGGTCGAGGACCGGGCCGCAGGGACACTGAAATGCAATGAAATTATCTCAAGATAACCTCAAGATAGAAAAGACATGAAAATGTTGTTTCCAATACAAATGATAAAAATCAATGTGTTTTCATTAGAATTAACAAAAATGTTCCTGATTTTCCGTTTATATTACCAATGGAAGATGTACATGTAAAACCGCTCTAATCCGGCTGAAACGTCAAAATATTCAATAAAAACAGAACTTCTCCCCTTTTCAATATCTTACACGGTATTTTAACGAGATACAAATAGTTGATTGAAAATGAAGTATTTAAGGTTAATTTCTAAGCAATTATGTGGTTGCATAATTTTTATCGTATATATTATGAATTATAACAAAAAACTGAAAATTCACAAAAACGTGGCAAAACGGATAAATATTGCCTATTTCAATGATATTTTGTTTAAATCACATAAAGGAAAAGGGGATGATAAACGTCAAAATATTGCCAAGATCGATGATTTTTAGTACAAAACAAAATGCAAGAAAACTTGTTAAAAAATGCAATATCATGCGAAATTCTGTGATTTGAAGGCCAAATCACATATCGTGAGAAAACATGAAGTAGTATCGAAATATTGGTAATAACGAATATATTTATGTATAATCACACTATATGAAAACGTGAAAAGTCACTATATTACCAAATTTGAGGATTTTAACTTCAAATTATAATGCGAAGTTTCGTATTATTTAGAACCTAGAAAACACATTAAAATGTTGTTTCCAATACAAATGATAAAAATCAATGTGTTTTCATTTGAATTAACTAAAATATTCCTGATTTTCCGCTCAAATTGCCAATGGAAGATGTATATGTAAAACCGCTTTAATCATGCTGAAACGTCGATATATGCAATAAAAACAAAACTTTTCCCCTTCTCAATATCTTACACAGTATCATGACGAGAAACAAATAGTTGGTAGCAAATGAAGTATTTAAGGTTAATTTCTAAGCAATTATGTGTTTGCATCTTTTTTATCGTATTATAAATGAATTAATAACAATAAACTGAAAATTCACCAAAACGTGGAAAACGGTAAAATATTGCCTAATTCGATGATATTTTGTTTAAATCACATAAAAGATAAAAGGGATGATAAACGTCAAAATATTGTTAAATTCGATGATAATTGGTAGAAAGCAAAATGCAAGAAAACTTGCTTAAATGTGCAATAATATGCGAAATTCTGAGATTTGAAGGCCAAATCGTGAGACAACATGAAGTAGTATCGAAATATTGGTAAAAAAGAATATATTTACGTAAAATCACGCTACATAAAATGTGAGAAAAGTTACCATATATTACCAAATATTACCAAATTTGAGGATTTTAACTTCAAATCAGAAAACGAGCTTTCGTATTATTTAGATCCTAGAAAAGACATGAAAATGTTGTTTCCAATACCAATGATAAAAATCAATGTGTTTTCATTGCAATTAACGAAAATGTTCCTGATTTTCCGTTTATATTACAAATGGAAGATTTACACGTAAAACCGCTCTAATCCGGTTGAAACGTCGAAATATGCATTAAAAACAGAACTTCTCCCCTTTTCAAAATCTTATTCAGTATCTTAACGAGAAACAAATAGTTGATTGAAAATGTAGTATTTAAGGTTAATTTCTAACCAATTATGTGTTTGCAGCTTTTTTATCGTATAATAAATGAATTAATAACAATAAACTGAAAATTCACCAAAACGTGGAAAAACGGTAAAATATTGCCTAATTCGATGATTTTGTTTAAATCACATAAAGAAAAAGGGAATGATAAACGTCAAAATATTGTTAAATTCGATGATTTTAAGTAGAAAGCAAAATGCAAGAAAACTTGCTTTAGAGTGCAATATCATGCGAAATTCTGAGATTTGAAGGCTAAATCACATATCCTGAGACAACACGAAGTAGTATCGAAATATTGTTAAAAACGAATATATTTACGTAAAATCACACTACATGAAAAACGTGAGAAAAGTCAGAACATTACCAAATTTGAGGATTTTAACTTAAAATCATAAAGTGAAGTTTCGTATTATTTAGATCCTAGAAAAGACATTAAAATGTTGTTTCCAATACAAATGATAAAAATCAATGTGTTTTCATTAGAATTAACTAAAATGTACCTGATTTTCCGTTTATATTACCAATGGAAGATTTACACGTAAAACCGCTCTAATCCGGCTGAAACGTAAAATCACACTACATAAAAAACGTGAGAAAAGTCACTATATTACCAAATTTGAGGATTTTAACTTCAAATCATAAAATGAAGTTTCGTATTATTTAGATCCCAAAAAAGACATTAAAATGTTGTTTCCAATACAAATGATAAAAATCCATGTGTTTTCATTAGAATTAACTAAAATGTTCCTGATTTTCCGTTTATATTACCAATAGAAGATTTACACATAAAACCGCTCTAATCCGGCTGGAACGTCGTTATAGGCAATAAAAACAGAACTTCTCCCCTTTTCAATATCTTATTCAGTATCTTAACGAGAAACAAATAGTTGATTGAAAATTAAGTATTTAAGGTTAATTTCTAACCAATTATGTGTTTGCATCTTTTTTATCGTATAATAAATGAGTTAATAACAATAAACTGAAAATTCACCAAAACGTGGAAAACGGTAAAATATTGCCTAATTCGATGATATTTTGTTTAAATCACATAAAGAAAAAGGGGATGATAAACATCAAAGTATTGATAAATTCGATGATTTTTAATACAAAACAAAATGCAAGAAAACTTGCTAAAAAATGCAATATTGTGCGAAATTCTGAAATTTGAAGGCCAAATCACATATCGTGAGAAACATTAAGTGTTATCGAAATATTGGTAAAAACGAATATATTTACGTAAAATCACACTACATGAAAAACGTGAGAAAAGTCACTATATTACCAAATTTGAGGATTTTAACTTCAAATCATAAAACGAAGTTTCGTATTATTTAGATCCCTAAAAAGACATTAAAATGTTGTTTCCAATACAAATGATAAAAATCAATGTGTTTTCATTAGAATTAACTAAAATGTTCCTGATTTTCCGTTTATATTACCAATGGAAGATTTACACGTAAAACCGCTCTAATCCGGCTGAAACGTCGATATATGCAATAAAAACAGAACTTCTCCCCTTTTTAATATCTTACACAGTATCTTATCGAGAAACAAATAGGTGATTGCAAATATAAGTATGTAAGGTTAATTTCTAAGCAATTATGTGTTTGCATCATTTGTATCGTATAATAAATGAATTAATAAAAATAAACTGAAAATTCACAAAAACGAGAAAAAACAGTAAAATATTGCCTAATTCGATGATATTTTGTTTAAATCACATAAAAGATAAAAGGGATGATAAACGTCAAAATATTGTTAAATTCAATGATAATTGGTAGAAAGCAAAATGCAAGAAAACTTGCTTAAATGTGCAATAATATGCGAAATTCTGAGATTTGAAGGCCAAATCGTGAGACAACATGAAGTAGTATCGAAATATTGGTAAAAACGAATATATTTACGTAAAATCACGCTACATAAAATGTGAGAAAAGTTACCATATATTACCAAATATTACCAAATTTGAGGATTTTAACTTCAAATCAGAAAACGAGCTTTCGTATTATTTAGATCCTAGAAAAGACATGAAAATGTTGTTTCCAATACCAATGATAAAAATCAATGTGTTTTCATTGGAATTAACGAAAATGTTCCTGATTTTCCGTTTATATTACAAATGGAAGATTTACACGTAAAACCGCTCTAATCCGGTTGAAACGTCGAAATATGCATTAAAAACAGAACTTCTCCCCATTTCAAAATCTTATTCAGTATCTTAACGAGAAACAAATAGTTGATTGAAAATGTAGTATTTAAGGTTAATTTCTAACCAATTATGTGTTTGCAGCTTTTTTATCGTATAATAAATGAATTAATAACAATAAACTGAAAATTCACCAAAACGTGGAAAAACGGTAAAATATTGCCTAATTCGATGATTTTGTTTAAATCACATAAAGAAAAAGGGAATGATAAACGTCAAAATATTGTTAAATTCGATGATTTTAAGTAGAAAGCAAAATGCAAGAAAACTTGCTTTAGAGTGCAATATCATGCGAAATTCTGAGATTTGAAGGCTAAATCACATATCCTGAGACAACACGAAGTAGTATCGAAATATTGTTAAAAACGAATATATTTACGTAAAATCACACTACATGAAAAACGTGAGAAAAGTCAGAACATTACCAAATTTGAGGATTTTAACTTAAAATCATAAAGTGAAGTTTCGTATTATTTAGATCCTAGAAAAGACATTAAAATGTTGTTTCCAATACAAATGATAAAAATCAATGTGTTTTCATTAGAATTAACTAAAATGTTCCTGATTTTCCGTTTATATTACCAATGGAAGATTTACACGTAAAACCGCTCTAATCCGGCTGAAACGTAAAATCACACTACATAAAAAACGTGAGAAAAGTCACTATATTACCAAATTTGAGGATTTTAACTTCAAATCATAAAATGAAGTTTCGTATTATTTAGATCCCCAAAAAGACATTAAAATGTTGTTTCCAATACAAATGATAAAAATCCATGTGTTTTCATTAGAATTAACTAAAATGTTCCTGATTTTCCGTTTATATTACCAATAGAAGATTTACACATAAAACCGCTCTAATCCGGCTGGAACGTCGATATAGGCAATAAAAACAGAACTTCTCCCCTTTTCAATATCTTATTCAGTATCTTAACGAGAAACAAATAGTTGATTGAAAATTAAGTATTTAAGGTTAATTTCTAACCAATTATGTGTTTGCATCTTTTTTATCGTATAATAAATGAGTTAATAACAATAAACTGAAAATTCACCAAAACGTGGAAAACGGTAAAATATTGCCTAATTCGATGATATTTTGTTTAAATCACATAAAGAAAAAGGGGATGATAAACATCAAAGTATTGATAAATTCGATGATTTTTAATACAAAACAAAATGCAAGAAAACTTGCTAAAAAATGCAATATTGTGCGAAATTCTGAAATTTGAAGGCCAAATCACATATCGTGAGAAACATTAAGTGTTATCGAAATATTGGTAAAAACGAATATATTTACGTAAAATCACACTACATGAAAAACGTGAGAAAAGTCACTATATTACCAAATTTGAGGATTTTAACTTCAAATCATAAAACGAAGTTTCGTATTATTTAGATCCCAAAAAAGACATTAAAATGTTGTTTCCAATACAAATGATAAAAATCAATGTGTTTTCATTAGAATTAACTAAAATGTTCCTGATTTTCCGTTTATATTACCAATGGAAGATTTACACGTAAAACCGCTCTAATCCGGCTGAAACGTCGATATGTGCAATAAAAACAGAACTTCTCCCCTTTTTAATATCTTACACAGTATCTTATCGAGAAACAAATAGGTGATTGCAAATATAAGTATTTAAGGTTAATTTCTAAGCAATTATGTGTTTGCATCATTTTTATCGTATAATAAATGAATTAATAAAAATAAACTGAAAATTCACAAAAACGAGAAAAAACAGTAAAATATTGCCTAATTCGATGATATTTTGTTTAAATCACATAAAAGATAAAAGGGATGATAAACGTCAAAATATTGTTAAATTCGATGATAATTGGTAGAAAGCAAAATGCAAGAAAACTTGCTTAAATGTGCAATAATATGCGAAATTCTGAGATTTGAAGGCCAAATCGTGAGACAACATGAAGTAGTATCGAAATATTGGTAAAAACGAATATATTTACGTAAAATCACGCTACATAAAATGTGAGAAAAGTTACCATATATTACCAAATATTACCAAATTTGAGGATTTTAACTTCAAATCAGAAAACGAGCTTTCGTATTATTTAGATCCTAGAAAAGACATGAAAATGTTGTTTCCAATACCAATGATAAAAATCAATGTGTTTTCATTGGAATTAACGAAAATGTTCCTGATTTTCCGTTTATATTACCAATAGAAGATTTACACATAAAACCGCTCTAATCCGGCTGGAACGTCGATATAGGCAACAAAAACAGAACTTCTCCCCTTTTCAAAATCTTATTCAGTATCTTAACGAGAAACAAATAGTTGATTGAAAATGTAGTATTTAAGGTTAATTTCTAACCAATTATGTGTTTGCAGCTTTTTTATCGTATAATAAATGAATTAATAACAATAAACTGAAAATTCACCAAAACGTGGAAAAACGGTAAAATATTGCCTAATTCGATGATTTTGTTTAAATCACATAAAGAAAAAGGGAATGATAAACGTCAAAATATTGTTAAATTCGATGATTTTAAGTAGAAAGCAAAATGCAAGAAAACTTGCTTTAGAGTGCAATATCATGCGAAATTCTGAGATTTGAAGGCTAAATCACATATCCTGAGACAACACGAAGTAGTATCGAAATATTGTTAAAAACGAATATATTTACGTAAAATCACACTACATGAAAAATGTGAGAAAAGTCAGAACATTACCAAATTTGAGGATTTTAACTTAAAATCATAAAGTGAAGTTTCGTATTATTTAGATCCTAGAAAAGACATTAAAATGTTGTTTCCAATACAAATGATAAAAATCAATGTGTTTTCATTAGAATTAACTAAAATGTTCCTGATTTTCCGTTTATATTACCAATGGAAGATTTACACGTAAAACCGCTCTAATCCGGCTGAAACGTAAAATCACACTACATAAAAAACGTGAGAAAAGTCACTATATTACCAAATTTGAGGATTTTAACTTCAAATCATAAAATGAAGTTTCGTATTATTTAGATCCCAAAAAAGACATTAAAATGTTGTTTCCAATACAAATGATAAAAATACATGTGTTTTCATTAGAATTAACTAAAATGTTCCTGATTTTCCGTTTATATTACCAATAGAAGATTTACACATAAAACCGCTCTAATCCGGCTGGAACGTCGATATAGGCAATAAAAACAGAACTTCTCCCCTTTTCAATATCTTACACAGTATCTTAACGAGAAACAAATAGTTGATTGCAAATATAAGTATTTAAGGTTAATTTCTAAGCCATTAATGTGTTTGCATCATTTTTATCGTATATTAAATGAATTAATAACTATTAACTGAAAATTCACAAAAACGTGGAAAAACGGTAAAATATTGCCTAATTCAATGATATTTTGTTTAAATACCATGAAGGAAAAGGGGATGATAAACGTCAAAATATTGTTAAATTCGATGATTTTTAGTAGAAAGCAAAATGGAAGAAAACTTGCTCTAAAGTGCAATATTATGCGAAATTCTGAGATTTGAAGGCCAAATCACATATCGTGAAACAACATGAAGTAGTATCGAAATATTGTTAAAAACGAATATATTTACGTAAAATCACGCTACATGAAAAACGTGAGATAAGTCACTATATTACCAAATTTGAGGATTTTGACTTCAAATCAGAAAGCGAGGTTTCGTATTATTTAGATCCTAGAATATTTGGGAGCCGGTCGTTCGAGAGGAGAGCACGTTGGAATTGTGATCCTGTGGTCCTGGGTTCGATCCCAGGCGCCGGCGAGAAATATTGGGTAGAGTTTCTTTCACCCTATGCCCCTGTTACCTAGCAGTAAAATAGGTACCTGGGTATTAATCAGCTGTAACGGGCTGCTTCCTGGGGGTGGAGGCCTGGTCGAGGACCGGGCTGCGGGGACACTGAAAAGCCATGAAATTATCTCAGGATAACCTCAAGATAGAAAAGACATGAAAATATTGTTCCCAATACAAATGATAAAAATCAATGTGTTTTCATTAGAATTAACTAAAATGTTCCTGATTTTCCGTTTATATTACCAATGGAAGATTTACACGTAAAACCGCTCTAATCCGGCTGAAACGTCGATATAGGCAATAAAAACAGAACTTCTCCCCTTTTCAATATCTTACACAGTATCTTAACGAGAAACAAATAGTTGATTGCAAATATAAGTATTTAAGGTTAATTTCTAAGCAATTATGTGTTTACATCATTTTTATTGTATATTAAATGAATTAATAAAAATAAACTGAAAATTCACAAAAACGAGAAAAAACGGTAAAATATTGCATAATTCGATGATATTTTGTTTTAATCACATAAAGGAAAAAGGGATGATAAACGTCAAAATTTAGTTAAGTTCGATGATAATTGGTAGAAAGCAAAATGCAAGAAAACTTGCTTAAATGTGCAATAGTATGCGGAAATTCTGAGATTTGAAGGCCAAATCGTGAGACAACATGAAGTAGTATCGAAATATTGGTAAAAACGAATATATTTCCGGAAAATCACGCTACATGAAAAACGTGAGAAAAGTTACCATATATTACCAAATATTACCAAATTTGAGGATTTTAACTTCAAATCAGAAAACGAGCTTTCGTATTATTTAGATCCTAGAAAAGACATGAAAATGTTGTTTCCAATACCAATGATAAAAATCAATGTGTTTTCATTGGAATTAACGAAAATGTTCCTGATTTTCCGTTTATATTACAAATGGAAGATTTACACGTAAAACTGCTTTAATCCGGCTGAAACGTCGATATATGCAATAAAAATAGAACTTCTCCCCTTTTCAATATCTTACACAGTATCTTAACGAGAAACAAATAGTTGATAGCAAATGAAGTATTTAAGGTTAATTTCTAAGCAATTATGTGTTTGCATCATTTTTATCGTATATTAAATGAATTAATAACAATAAACTGAAAATTCACAAAAACGTGGCAAAACGGATAAATATTGCCTAATTCAATGACATTTTGTTTAAATCACATAAAGGAAAAGGGGATGATAAACGTCAAAATATTGCTAAATTCGATGATTTTTAGTACAAAACAAAATGCAAGAAAACTTGCTAAAAAATGCAATATCATGCGAAATTCTGTGATTTGAAGGCCAAATCACATATCGTGAGAAAACATGAAGTAGTATTGAAATATTGGTAATAACGAATATATTTACGTATAATCACACTATATGAAAAACGTGAAAAAGTCACTATATTACCAAATTTGAGTATTTTAACTTCAAATTATAATGCGAAGTTTCGTATTATTTAGAACCTAGAAAAGACATTAAAATGTTGTTTCCAATACAAATGATAAAATTCAATGTGTTTTCATTTGAATTAACTAAAATGTTCCTGATTTTCCGCTCAAATAACCAATGGAAGATATACACGTAAAACCGCTTTAATCCTGCTGAAACGTCGATATATGCTATAAAAACAAAACTTTTCCCCTTCTCAATATCTTACACAGTATCATGACGAGAAACAAATAGTTGATAGCAAATGAAGTATTTAAGGTTAATTTCTAAGTAATTATGTGTTTGCATCTTTTTTATCGTATTATAAATGAATTAATAACAATAAACTGAAAATTCACAAAAACGAGGAAAAACGGTAAAGTATTGTCTAATTCGATGATATTTTGTTTAAATAATATGAAGGAAAAGGGGATGATAAACGTCAAAATATTGCTAGATTCGATGATTTTTAGTACAAAATAAAATGGAAGAAAACTTGCTAAAAAATGCAATATCATTCGAAATTCTGTGATTTGAAGGCTAAATCACATGTCGTGAGAAAACATGAAGTTGTATCGAAATATTGGTAAAAACGAATATATATACGTATAATCACACTACATGAAAAACGTGAAAAAGTCACTATATTACCAAATTTGAGGATTTTAACTTCAAATCATAAAGCGAAGTTTCATATTATTTAGATCCTAGAAAAGACATATTAAAATGTTGTTTCCAATACAGGTGATAAAAATCAATTTGTTTTCATTAGAATTAACTAAAATGTTCTTCATTTTCCGCTTATATTACCAATGGAAGATGTACACGTAAAACCGCTCTAATTCGGCTGAAACGTCGAAATATGCAATAAAAACAGAACTTCTCCCCTTTTCAATATCTTATTCAGTATCTTAACGAGAAACAAATAGTTGATTGAAAATGAAGTATTTAAGGTTAATTTCTAACCAATTATGTGTTTGCATCTTTTTTATCGTATAATAAATGAGTTAATAACAATAAACTGAAAATTCACCAAAACGTGGGAAAACGGTAAAATATTGCCTAATTCGATGTTTTTTTTTTAAATCACATAAAGAAAAAGGGGATGATAAACATCAAAGTATTGATCAATTCGATGATTTTTAATACAAAACAAAATGCAAGAAAACTTGCTAAAAAATGCAATATTATGCGAAATTCTGAGATTTGAAGGCTAAATCACATATCGTGAGAAACATTAAGTGTTATCGAAATATTGGTAAAAACGAATATATTTACGTAAAATCACACTACATGAAAAACGTGAGAAAAGTCACTATATTACCAAATTTGAGGATTTTAACTTCAAATCATAAAACGAAGTTTCGTATTATTTAGATCCTAGAAAAGACATATTAAAATGTTGTTTCCAATTCAAATGATGAAAATCAATGTGTTTTCATTAGAATTAACTAAAATGTTCTTCATTTTCCGCTTATGGAAGATGTACACGTAAAACCGCTCTAATCCGGCTTAAACGTCGAAATATGCAATAAAAACAGAACTTCTCCCCTTTTCAATATCTTATTCAGTATCTTAACGAGAAACAAATAGTTGATTGAAAATTAAGTATTTAAGGTTAATTTCTAACCAATTATGTGTTTGCATCTTTTTTATCGTATAATAAAAGAGTTAATAACAATAAACTGAAAATTCACCAAAACGTGGAAAACGGTAAAATATTGCCTAATTCGATGATATTTTGTTTAAATCACATAAAAGATAAAAGGGATGATAAACGTCAAAATATTGTTAAATTCGATGATAATTGGTAGAAAGCAAAATGCAAGAAAACTTGCTTAAATGTGCAATAATATGCGAAATTCTGAGATTTGAAGGCCAAATCGTGAGACAACATGAAGTAGTATCGAAATATTGGTAAAAAAGAATATATTTACGTAAAATCACGCTACATAAAATGTGAGAAAAGTTACCATATATTACCAAATATTACCAAATTTGAGGATTTTAACTTCAAATCAGAAAACGAGCTTTCGTATTATTTAGATCCTAGAAAAGACATGAAAATGTTGTTTCCAATACCAATGATAAAAATCAATGTGTTTTCATTGCAATTAACGAAAATGTTCCTGATTTTCCGTTTATATTACAAATGGAAGATTTACACATAAAACCGCTCTAATCCGGTTGAAACGTCGAAATATGCATTAAAAACAGAACTTCTCCCCTTTTCAAAATCTTATTCAGTATCTTAACGAGAAACAAATAGTTGATTGAAAATGTAGTATTTAAGGTTAATTTCTAACCAATTATGTGTTTGCAGCTTTTTTATCGTATAATAAATGAATTAATAACAATAAACTGAAAATTCACCAAAACGTGGAAAAACGGTAAAATATTGCCTAATTCGATGATTTTGTTTAAATCACATAAAGAAAAAGGGAATGATAAACGTCAAAATATTGTTAAATTCGATGATTTTAAGTAGAAAGCAAAATGCAAGAAAACTTGCTTTAGAGTGCAATATCATGCGAAATTCTGAGATTTGAAGGCTAAATCACATATCCTGAGACAACACGAAGTAGTATCGAAATATTGTTAAAAACGAATATATTTACGTAAAATCACACTACATGAAAAACGTGAGAAAAGTCAGAACATTACCAAATTTGAGGATTTTAACTTAAAATCATAAAGTGAAGTTTCGTATTATTTAGATCCTAGAAAAGACATTAAAATGTTGTTTCCAATACAAATGATAAAAATCAATGTGTTTTCATTAGAATTAACTAAAATGTTCCTGATTTTCCGTTTATATTACCAATGGAAGATTTACACGTAAAACCGCTCTAATCCGGCTGAAACGTAAAATCACACTACATAAAAAACGTGAGAAAAGTCACTATATTACCAAATTTGAGGATTTTAACTTCAAATCATAAAATGAAGTTTCGTATTATTTAGATCCCAAAAAAGACATTAAAATGTTGTTTCCAATACAAATGATAAAAATCCATGTGTTTTCATTAGAATTAACTAAAATGTTCCTGATTTTCCGTTTATATTACCAATAGAAGATTTACACATAAAACCGCTCTAATCCGGCTGGAACGTCGATATAGGCAATAAAAACAGAACTTCTCCCCTTTTCAATATCTTATTCAGTATCTTAACGAGAAACAAATAGTTGATTGAAAATTAAGTATTTAAGGTTAATTTCTAACCAATTATGTGTTTGCATCTTTTTTATCGTATAATAAATGAGTTAATAACAATAAACTGAAAATTCACCAAAACGTGGAAAACGGTAAAATATTGCCTAATTCGATGATATTTTGTTTAAATCACATAAAGAAAAAGGGGATGATAAACATCAAAGTATTGATAAATTCGATGATTTTTAATACAAAACAAAATGCAAGAAAACTTGCTAAAAAATGCAATATTGTGCGAAATTCTGAAATTTGAAGGCCAAATCACATATCGTGAGAAACATTAAGTGTTATCGAAATATTGGTAAAAACGAATATATTTACGTAAAATCACACAACATGAAAAACGTGAGAAAAGTCACTATATTACCAAATTTGAGGATTTTAACTTCAAATCATAAAACGAAGTTTCGTATTATTTAGATCCCTAAAAAGACATTAAAATGTTGTTTCCAATACAAATGATAAAAATCAATGTGTTTTCATTAGAATTAACTAAAATGTTCCTGATTTTCCGTTTATATTACCAATGGAAGATTTACACGTAAAACCGCTCTAATCCGGCTGAAACGTCGATATATGCAATAAAAACAGAACTTCTCCCCTTTTTAATATCTTACACAGTATCTTATCGAGAAACAAATAGGTGATTGCAAATATAAGTATTTAAGGTTAATTTCTAAGCAATTATGTGTTTGCATCATTTGTATCGTATAATAAATGAATTAATAAAAATAAACTGAAAATTCACAAAAACGAGAAAAAACAGTAAAATATTGCCTAATTCGATGATATTTTGTTTAAATCACATAAAAGATAAAAGGGATGATAAACGTCAAAATATTGTTAAATTCAATGATAATTGGTAGAAAGCAAAATGCAAGAAAACTTGCTTAAATGTGCAATAATATGCGAAATTCTGAGATTTGAAGGCCAAATCGTGAGACAACATGAAGTAGTATCGAAATATTGGTAAAAACGAATATATTTACGTAAAATCACGCTACATAAAATGTGAGAAAAGTTACCATATATTACCAAATATTACCAAATTTGAGGATTTTAACTTCAAATCAGAAAACGAGCTTTCGTATTATTTAGATCCTAGAAAAGACATGAAAATGTTGTTTCCAATACCAATGATAAAAATCAATGTGTTTTCATTGGAATTAACGAAAATGTTCCTGATTTTCCGTTTATATTACAAATGGAAGATTTACACGTAAAACCGCTCTAATCCGGTTGAAACGTCGAAATATGCATTAAAAACAGAACTTCTCCCCATTTCAAAATCTTATTCAGTATCTTAACGAGAAACAAATAGTTGATTGAAAATGTAGTATTTAAGGTTAATTTCTAACCAATTATGTGTTTGCAGCTTTTTTATCGTATAATAAATGAATTAATAACAATAAACTGAAAATTCACCAAAACGTGGAAAAACGGTAAAATATTGCCTAATTCGATGATTTTGTTTAAATCACATAAAGAAAAAGGGAATGATAAACGTCAAAATATTGTTAAATTCGATGATTTTAAGTAGAAAGCAAAATGCAAGAAAACTTGCTTTAGAGTGCAATATCATGCGAAATTCTGAGATTTGAAGGCTAAATCACATATCCTGAGACAACACGAAGTAGTATCGAAATATTGTTAAAAACGAATATATTTACGTAAAATCACACTACATGAAAAACGTGAGAAAAGTCAGAACATTACCAAATTTGAGGATTTTAACTTAAAATCATAAAGTGAAGTTTCGTATTATTTAGATCCTAGAAAAGACATTAAAATGTTGTTTCCAATACAAATGATAAAAATCAATGTGTTTTCATTAGAATTAACTAAAATGTTCCTGATTTTCCGTTTATATTACCAATGGAAGATTTACACGTAAAACCGCTCTAATCCGGCTGAAACGTAAAATCACACTACATAAAAAACGTGAGAAAAGTCACTATATTACCAAATTTGAGGATTTTAACTTCAAATCATAAAATGAAGTTTCGTATTATTTAGATCCCCAAAAAGACATTAAAATGTTGTTTCCAATACAAATGATAAAAATCCATGTGTTTTCATTAGAATTAACTAAAATGTTCCTGATTTTCCGTTTATATTACCAATAGAAGATTTACACATAAAACCGCTCTAATCCGGCTGGAACGTCGATATAGGCAATAAAAACAGAACTTCTCCCCTTTTCAATATCTTATTCAGTATCTTAACGAGAAACAAATAGTTGATTGAAAATTAAGTATTTAAGGTTAATTTCTAACCAATTATGTGTTTGCATCTTTTTTATCGTATAATAAATGAGTTAATAACAATAAACTGAAAATTCACCAAAACGTGGAAAACGGTAAAATATTGCCTAATTCGATGATATTTTGTTTAAATCACATAAAGAAAAAGGGGATGATAAACATCAAAGTATTGATAAATTCGATGATTTTTAATACAAAACAAAATGCAAGAAAACTTGCTAAAAAATGCAATATTGTGCGAAATTCTGAAATTTGAAGGCCAAATCACATATCGTGAGAAACATTAAGTGTTATCGAAATATTGGTAAAAACGAATATATTTACGTAAAATCACACTACATGAAAAACGTGAGAAAAGTCACTATATTACCAAATTTGAGGATTTTAACTTCAAATCATAAAACGAAGTTTCGTATTATTTAGATCCCAAAAAAGACATTAAAATGTTGTTTCCAATACAAATGATAAAAATCAATGTGTTTTCATTAGAATTAACTAAAATGTTCCTGATTTTCCGTTTATATTACCAATGGAAGATTTACACGTAAAACCGCTCTAATCCGGCTGAAACGTCGATATGTGCAATAAAAACAGAACTTCTCCCCTTTTTAATATCTTACACAGTATCTTATCGAGAAACAAATAGGTGATTGCAAATATAAGTATTTAAGGTTAATTTCTAAGCAATTATGTGTTTGCATCATTTTTATCGTATAATAAATGAATTAATAAAAATAAACTGAAAATTCACAAAAACGAGAAAAAACAGTAAAATATTGCCTAATTCGATGATATTTTGTTTAAATCACATAAAAGATAAAAGGGATGATAAACGTCAAAATATTGTTAAATTCGATGATAATTGGTAGAAAGCAAAATGCAAGAAAACTTGCTTAAATGTGCAATAATATGCGAAATTCTGAGATTTGAAGGCCAAATCGTGAGACAACATGAAGTAGTATCGAAATATTGGTAAAAACGAATATATTTACGTAAAATCACGCTACATAAAATGTGAGAAAAGTTACCATATATTACCAAATATTACCAAATTTGAGGATTTTAACTTCAAACCAGAAAACGAGCTTTCGTATTATTTAGATCCTAGAAAAGACATGAAAATGTTGTTTCCAATACCAATGATAAAAATCAATGTGTTTTCATTGGAATTAACGAAAATGTTCCTGATTTTCCGTTTATATTACAAATGGAAGATTTACACGTAAAACCGCTCTAATCCGGTTGAAACGTCGAAATATGCATTAAAAACAGAACTTCTCCCCTTTTCAAAATCTTATTCAGTATCTTAACGAGAAACAAATAGTTGATTGAAAATGTAGTATTTAAGGTTAATTTCTAACCAATTATGTGTTTGCAGCTTTTTTATCGTATAATAAATGAATTAATAACAATAAACTGAAAATTCACCAAAACGTAGAAAAACGGTAAAATATTGCCTAATTCGATGATTTTGTTTAAATCACATAAAGAAAAAGGGAATGATAAACGTCAAAATATTGTTAAATTCGATGATTTTAAGTAGAAAGCAAAATGCAAGAAAACTTGCTTTAGAGTGCAATATCATGCGAAATTCTGAGATTTGAAGGCTAAATCACATATCCTGAGACAACACGAAGTAGTATCGAAATATTGTTAAAAACGAATATATTTACGTAAAATCACACTACATGAAAAATGTGAGAAAAGTCAGAACATTACCAAATTTGAGGATTTTAACTTAAAATCATAAAGTGAAGTTTCGTATTATTTAGATCCTAGAAAAGACATTAAAATGTTGTTTCCAATACAAATGATAAAAATCAATGTGTTTTCATTAGAATTAACTAAAATGTTCCTGATTTTCCGTTTATATTACCAATGGAAGATTTACACGTAAAACCGCTCTAATCCGGCTGAAACGTAAAATCACACTACATAAAAAACGTGAGAAAAGTCACTATATTACCAAATTTGAGGATTTTAACTTCAAATCATAAAATGAAGTTTCGTATTATTTAGATCCCAAAAAAGACATTAAAATGTTGTTTCCAATACAAATGATAAAAATACATGTGTTTTCATTAGAATTAACTAAAATGTTCCTGATTTTCCGTTTATATTACCAATAGAAGATTTACACATAAAACCGCTCTAATCCGGCTGGAACGTCGATATAGGCAATAAAAACAGAACTTCTCCCCTTTTCAATATCTTACACAGTATCTTAACGAGAAACAAATAGTTGATTGCAAATATAAGTATTTAAGGTTAATTTCTAAGCCATTAATGTGTTTGCATCATTTTTATCGTATATTAAATGAATTAATAACTATTAACTGAAAATTCACAAAAACGTGGAAAAACGGTAAAATATTGCCTAATTCAATGATATTTTGTTTAAATACCATGAAGGAAAAGGGGATGATAAACGTCAAAATATTGTTAAATTCGATGATTTTTAGTAGAAAGCAAAATGGAAGAAAACTTGCTCTAAAGTGCAATATTATGCGAAATTCTGAGATTTGAAGGCCAAATCACATATCGTGAAACAACATGAAGTAGTATCGAAATATTGTTAAAAACGAATATATTTACGTAAAATCACGCTACATGAAAAACGTGAGATAAGTCACTATATTACCAAATTTGAGGATTTTGACTTCAAATCAGAAAGCGAGGTTTCGTATTATTTAGATCCTAGAATATTTGGGAGCCGGTCGTTCGAGAGGAGAGCACGTTGGAATTGTGATCCTGTGGTCCTGGGTTCGATCCCAGGCGCCGGCGAGAAATATTGGGTAGAGTTTCTTTCACCCTATGCCCCTGTTACCTAGCAGTAAAATAGGTACCTGGGTATTAATCAGCTGTAACGGGCTGCTTCCTGGGGGTGGAGGCCTGGTCGAGGACCGGGCTGCGGGGACACTGAAAAGCCATGAAATTATCTCAGGATAACCTCAAGATAGAAAAGACATGAAAATATTGTTCCCAATACAAATGATAAAAATCAATGTGTTTTCATTAGAATTAACTAAAATGTTCCTGATTTTCCGTTTATATTACCAATGGAAGATTTACACGTAAAACCGCTCTAATCCGGCTGAAACGTCGATATAGGCAATAAAAACAGAACTTCTCCCCTTTTCAATATCTTACACAGTATCTTAACGAGAAACAAATAGTTGATTGCAAATATAAGTATTTAAGGTTAATTTCTAAGCAATTATGTGTTTACATCATTTTTATTGTATATTAAATGAATTAATAAAAATAAACTGAAAATTCACAAAAACGAGAAAAAACGGTAAAATATTGCATAATTCGATGATATTTTGTTTTAATCACATAAAGGAAAAAGGGATGATAAACGTCAAAATTTAGTTAAGTTCGATGATAATTGGTAGAAAGCAAAATGCAAGAAAACTTGCTTAAATGTGCAATAGTATGCGGAAATTCTGAGATTTGAAGGCCAAATCGTGAGACAACATGAAGTAGTATCGAAATATTGGTAAAAACGAATATATTTCCGGAAAATCACGCTACATGAAAAACGTGAGAAAAGTTACCATATATTACCAAATATTACCAAATTTGAGGATTTTAACTTCAAATCAGAAAACGAGCTTTCGTATTATTTAGATCCTAGAAAAGACATGAAAATGTTGTTTCCAATACCAATGATAAAAATCAATGTGTTTTCATTGGAATTAACGAAAATGTTCCTGATTTTCCGTTTATATTACAAATGGAAGATTTACACGTAAAACTGCTTTAATCCGGCTGAAACGTCGATATATGCAATAAAAATAGAACTTCTCCCCTTTTCAATATCTTACACAGTATCTTAACGAGAAACAAATAGTTGATAGCAAATGAAGTATTTAAGGTTAATTTCTAAGCAATTATGTGTTTGCATCATTTTTATCGTATATTAAATGAATTAATAACAATAAACTGAAAATTCACAAAAACGTGGCAAAACGGATAAATATTGCCTAATTCAATGACATTTTGTTTAAATCACATAAAGGAAAAGGGGATGATAAACGTCAAAATATTGCTAAATTCGATGATTTTTAGTACAAAACAAAATGCAAGAAAACTTGCTAAAAAATGCAATATCATGCGAAATTCTGTGATTTGAAGGCCAAATCACATATCGTGAGAAAACATGAAGTAGTATTGAAATATTGGTAATAACGAATATATTTACGTATAATCACACTATATGAAAAACGTGAAAAAGTCACTATATTACCAAATTTGAGTATTTTAACTTCAAATTATAATGCGAAGTTTCGTATTATTTAGAACCTAGAAAAGACATTAAAATGTTGTTTCCAATACAAATGATAAAATTCAATGTGTTTTCATTTGAATTAACTAAAATGTTCCTGATTTTCCGCTCAAATAACCAATGGAAGATATACACGTAAAACCGCTTTAATCCTGCTGAAACGTCGATATATGCTATAAAAACAAAACTTTTCCCCTTCTCAATATCTTACACAGTATCATGACGAGAAACAAATAGTTGATAGCAAATGAAGTATTTAAGGTTAATTTCTAAGTAATTATGTGTTTGCATCTTTTTTATCGTATTATAAATGAATTAATAACAATAAACTGAAAATTCACAAAAACGAGGAAAAACGGTAAAGTATTGTCTAATTCGATGATATTTTGTTTAAATAATATGAAGGAAAAGGGGATGATAAACGTCAAAATATTGCTAGATTCGATGATTTTTAGTACAAAATAAAATGGAAGAAAACTTGCTAAAAAATGCAATATCATTCGAAATTCTGTGATTTGAAGGCTAAATCACATGTCGTGAGAAAACATGAAGTTGTATCGAAATATTGGTAAAAACGAATATATATACGTATAATCACACTACATGAAAAACGTGAAAAAGTCACTATATTACCAAATTTGAGGATTTTAACTTCAAATCATAAAGCGAAGTTTCATATTATTTAGATCCTAGAAAAGACATATTAAAATGTTGTTTCCAATACAGGTGATAAAAATCAATTTGTTTTCATTAGAATTAACTAAAATGTTCTTCATTTTCCGCTTATATTACCAATGGAAGATGTACACGTAAAACCGCTCTAATTCGGCTGAAACGTCGAAATATGCAATAAAAACAGAACTTCTCCCCTTTTCAATATCTTATTCAGTATCTTAACGAGAAACAAATAGTTGATTGAAAATGAAGTATTTAAGGTTAATTTCTAACCAATTATGTGTTTGCATCTTTTTTATCGTATAATAAATGAGTTAATAACAATAAACTGAAAATTCACCAAAACGTGGGAAAACGGTAAAATATTGCCTAATTCGATGTTTTTTTTTTAAATCACATAAAGAAAAAGGGGATGATAAACATCAAAGTATTGATCAATTCGATGATTTTTAATACAAAACAAAATGCAAGAAAACTTGCTAAAAAATGCAATATTATGCGAAATTCTGAGATTTGAAGGCTAAATCACATATCGTGAGAAACATTAAGTGTTATCGAAATATTGGTAAAAACGAATATATTTACGTAAAATCACACTACATGAAAAACGTGAGAAAAGTCACTATATTACCAAATTTGAGGATTTTAACTTCAAATCATAAAACGAAGTTTCGTATTATTTAGATCCCAAAAAAGACATTAAAATGTTGTTTCCAATACAAATGATAAAAATCAATGTGTTTTCATTAGAATTAACTAAAATGTTCCTGATTTTCCGTTTATATTACCAATGGAAGATTTACACGTAAAACCGCTCTAATCCGGCTGAAACGTCGATATAGACAATAAAAACAGAACTTCTCCCCTTTTCAATATCTTACACAGTATCTTAACGAGAAACAAATAGTTGATTGCAAATATAAGTATTTAAGTTTATTTCTAAGCAATTATGTGTTTACATCATTTTTATTGTATATTAAATGAATTAATAAAAATAAACTGAAATTCACAAAAACGAGAAAAAACGGTAAAATATTGCATAATTCGATGATATTTTGTTTTAATCACATAAAGGAAAAAGGGATGATAAACGTCAAAATTTTGTTAAGTTCGATGATAATTGGTAGAAAGCAAAATGCAAGAAAACTTGCTTAAATGTGCAATAGTATGCGGAAATTCTGAGATTTGAAGGCCAAATCGTGAGACAACATGAAGTAGTATCGAAATATTGGTAAAAACGAATATATTTCCGGAAAATCACGCTACATGAAAAACGTGAGAAAAGTTACCATATATTACCAAATATTACCAAATTTGAGGATTTTAACTTCAAATCAGAAAACGAGCTTTCGTATTATTTAGATCCTAGAAAAGACATGAAAATGTTGTTTCCAATACCAATGATAAAAATCAATGTGTTTTCATTGGAATTAACGAAAATGTTCCTGATTTTCCGTTTATATTACAAATGGAAGATTTACACGTAAAACTGCTTTAATCCGGCTGAAACGTCGATATATGCAATAAAAATAGAACTTCTCCCCTTTTCAATATCTTACACAGTATCTTAACGAGAAACAAATAGTTGATTGCAAATGAAGTATTTAAGGTTAATTTCTAAGCAATTATGTGTTTGCATCATTTTTATCGTATATTAAATGAATTAATAACAATAAACTGAAAATTCACAAAAACGTGGCAAAACGGATAAATATTGCCTAATTCAATGACATTTTGTTTAAATCACATAAAGGAAAAGGGGATGATAAACGTCAAAATATTGATAAATTCGATGATTTTTAGTACAAAACAAAATGCAAGAAAACTTGCTAAAAAATGCAATATCATGCGAAATTCTGTGATTTGAAGGCCAAATCACATATCGTGAGAAAACATGAAGTAGTATTGAAATATTGGTAATAACGAATATATTTACGTATAATCACACTATATGAAAAACGTGAAAAAGTCACTATATTACCAAATTTGAGGATTTTAACTTCAAATTATAATGCGAAGTTTCGTATTATTTAGAACCTAGAAAAGATATTAAAATGTTGTTTCCAATACAAATGATAAAATTCAATGTGTTTTCATTTGAATTAACAAAAATGTTCCTGATTTTCCGCTCAAATAACCAATGGAAGATATACACGTAAAACCGCTTTAATCCTGCTGAAACGTCGATATATGCTATAAAAACAAAACTTTTCCCCTTCTCAATATCTTACACAGTATCTTAACGAGAAACAAATAGTTGATAGCAAATGAAGTATTTAAGGTTAATTTCTAAGTAATTATGTGTTTGCATCTTTTTTATCGTATTATTAATTAATAACAATAAACTGAAAATTCACAAAAACGAGGAAAAACGGTAAAGTATTGTCTAATTCGATGATATTTTGTTTAAATAATATGAAGGAAAAGGGGATGATAAACGTCAAAATATTGCTAGATTCGATGATTTTTAGTACAAAATAAAATGGAAGAAAACTTGCTAAAAAATGCAATATCATTCGAAATTCTGTGATTTGAAGGCTAAATCACATGTCGTGAGAAAACATGAAGTTGTATCGAAATATTGGTAAAAACGAATATATATACGTATAATCACACTACATGAAAAACGTGAAAAAGTCACTATATTACCAAATTTGAGGATTTTAACTTCAAATCATAAAGCAAAGTTTCGTATTATTTAGATCCTAGAAAAGACATATTAAAATGTTGTTTCCAATACAAATGATAAAAATCAATTTGTTTTCATTAGAATTAACTAAAATATTCTTCATTTTCCGCTTATATTACCAATGGAAGATGTACACGTAAAACCGCTCTAATCCGGCTGAAACGTCGAAATATGCAATAAAAAACAGAACTTCTCCCCTTTTCAATATCTTATTCAGTATCTTAACGAGAAACAAATAGTTGATTGAAAATGAAGTATTTAAGGTTAATTTCTAACCAATTATGTGTTTGCATCTTTTTTATCGTATAATAAATGAGTTAATAACAATAAACTGAAAATTCACCAAAACGTGGGAAAACGGTAAAATATTGCCTAATTCGATGTTTTTTTTTTTAAATCACATAAAGAAAAAGGGGATGATAAACATCAAAGTATTGATCAATTCGATGATTTTTAATACAAAACAAAATGCAAGAAAACTTGCTAAAAAATGCAATATTATGCGAAATTCTGAGATTTGAAGGCTAAATCACATATCGTGAGAAACATTAAGTGTTATCGAAATATTGGTAAAAACGAATATATTTACGTAAAATCACACTACATGAAAAACGTGAGAAAAGTCACTATATTACCAAATTTGAGGATTTTAACTTCAAATCATAAAACGAAGTTTCGTATTATTTAGATCCCAAAAAAGACATTAAAATGTTGTTTCCAATACAAATGATAAAAATCAATGTGTTTTCAATAGAATTATCTAAAATGTTCCTGATTTTCCGTTTATATTACCAATGGAAGATTTACACGTAAAACCGCTCTAATCCGATATATGCAATAAAAACAAAACTTTTCCCCTTCTCAATATCTTACACAGTATCACGACGAGAAACAAATAGTTGATAGCAAATGAAGTATTTAAGGTTAATTTCTAAGTAATTATGTGTTTGCATCTTTTTTATCGTATTATAAATGAATTAATAACAATAAACTGAAAATTCACAAAAACGAGGAAAAACGGTAAAGTATTGTCTAATTCGATGATATTTTGTTTAAATAATATGAAGGAAAAGGGGATGATAAACGTCAAAATATTGCTAGATTCGATGATTTTTAGTACAAAATAAAATGAAAGAAAACTTGCTAAAAAATGCAATATCATGCGAAATTCTGTGATTTGAAGGCTAAATCACATGTCGTGAGAAAACATGAAGTTGTATCGAAATATTGGTAAAAACGAATATATATACGTATAATCACACTACATGAAAAACGTGAAAAAGTCACTATATTACCAAATTTGAGGATTTTAACTTCAAATCATAAAGCGA
This sequence comes from Procambarus clarkii, assembly GCF_040958095.1. Lineage (NCBI taxonomy): Eukaryota > Metazoa > Arthropoda > Malacostraca > Decapoda > Cambaridae > Procambarus > Procambarus clarkii. The sequence continues at coordinate 3,619,331 of NC_091150.1, read as the reverse complement.
AGTTTCGTATTATTTAGATCCTAGAAAAGACATATTAAAATGTTGTTTCCAATACAGGTGATAAAAATCAATTTGTTTTCATTAGAATTAACTAAAATGTTCTTCATTTTCCGCTTATATTACCAATGGAAGATGTACACGTAAAACCGCTCTAATTCGGCTGAAACGTCGAAATATGCAATAAAAACAGAACTTCTCCCCTTTTCAATATCTTATTCAGTATCTTAACGAGAAACAAATAGTTGATTGAAAATGAAGTATTTAAGGTTAATTTCTAACCAATTATGTGTTTGCATCTTTTTTATCGTATAATAAATGAGTTAATAACAATAAACTGAAAATTCACCAAAACGTGGGAAAACGGTAAAATATTGCCTAATTCGATGTTTTTTTTTTAAATCACATAAAGAAAAAGGGGGATGATAAACATCAAAGTATTGATAAATTCGATGATTTTTAATACAAAACAAAATGCAAGAAAACTTGCTAAAAAATGCAATATTATGCGAAATTCTGAGATTTGAAGGCTAAATCACATATCGTGAGAAACATTAAGTGTTATCGAAATATTTGGTAAAAACAGATATATTTACGTAAAATCACACTACATGAAAAACGTGAGAAAATTCACTATATTACCAAATTTGAGGATTTTAACTTCAAATAATAAAACGAAGTTTCGTATTATTTAGATCCCAAAAAAGACATTAAAATGTTGTTTCCAATACAAATGATAAAAATCAATGTGTTTTCATTAGAATTAACTAAAATGTTCCTGATTTTCCGTTTATATTACCAATGGAAGATTTACACTTAAACCGCTCTAATCCGGCTGAAACGTAAAATCACACTACATGAAAAACGTGAGAAAAGTCACTATATTACCAAATTTGAGGAATTTAACTTCAAATCATAAAATGAAGTTTCGTATTATTTAGATCCCCAAAAAGACATTAAAATGTTGTTTCCAATACAAATGATAAAAATCAATGTGTTTTCATTAGAATTAACTAAAATGTTCCTGATTTTCCGTTTATATTACCAATGGAAGATTTACACGTAAAACCGCTCTAATCCGGCTGAAACGTCGATATAGGCAATAAAAACAGAACTTCTCCCCTTTTCAATATCTTACACAGTATCTTAACGAGAAACAAATAGTTGATTGCAAATATAAGTATTTAAGGTTAATTTCTAAGCAATTATGTGTTTACATCATTTTTATCGTATATTAAATGAATTAATAAAAATAAACTTAAAATTCACAAAAACGAGAAAAAACGGTAAAATATTGCATAATTCGATGATATTTTCTTTTAATCACATAAAGGAAAAGGGGATGATAAACGTCAAAATTTTGTTAAATTCGATGATAATTGGTAGAAAGCAAAATGCAAGAAAACTTGCTTATATGTGCAATAGTATGTGAAATTCTGAGATTTGAAGGCCAAATCGTGAGACAACATGAAGTAGAATCGAAATATTGGTAAAAACGAATATATTTACGGAAAATCACGCTACGTGAAAAACGTGAGAAAAGTTACCATATATTACCAAATATTACCAAATTTGAGGATATTAACTTCAAATCAGAAAAAGAGCTTTCGTATTATTTAGATCCTAGAAAAGACATGAAAATGTTGTTTCCAATACCAAAGATAAAAATCAATGTGTTTTCATTGGAATTAACGAAAATGTTCCTGATTTTCCGTTTATATTACAAATGGAAGATTTACACGTAAAACCGAATTTAATCCGGCTGAAACGTCGATATATGCAATAAAAATAGAACTTCTCCCCTTTTCAATATCTTACACAGTATCTTAACGAGAAACAAATAGTTGATTGCAAATGAAGTATTTAAGGTTAATTTCTAAGGAATTATGTGTTTGCATCATTTTTATCGTATATTAAATGAAGTAATAACTATTAACTGAAAATTCACAAAAACGTGGAAAAACGGTAAAATATTGCCTAATTCAATGATATTTTGTTTAAATACCATGAAGGAAAAGGGGATGATAAACGTCAAAATATTGTTAAATTCGATGATTTTTAGTAGAAAGCAAAATGCAAGAAAACTTGCTTTAAAGTGCAATATTATGAGAAATTCTGAGAATTGAAGGCCAAATCACATATCGTGACACAACATGAAGTAGTATCGAAATATTGTTAAAACGAATATATATACGTAAAATCACGCTACATGAAAAACGTGAGAAAAGTCACTATATTACCAAATTTGAGGATTTTGACTTCAAATCAGAAAGCGAGGTTTCGTATTATTTAGATCCTAGAATATTTGGGAGCCGGTCGGTCGAGCGGACAGAACGTTGGACTTGTGATCCTGTGGTCCTGGGTTCGATCCCAGGCGCCGGCGAGAAATATTGGGTAGAGTTTCTTTCACCCTATGCCCCTGTTACCTAGCAGTAAAATAGGTACCTGGGTATTAGTCAGCTGTCACAGGCTGCTTCCTGGGGGTGGAGGCCTGGTCGAGGACCGGGCCGCAGGGACACTGAAAAGCCATGAAATTATCTCAAGATAACTTCAAGATAGAAAAGACATGAAAATGTTGTTTCCAATACAAATGATAAAAATCAATGTGTTTTCATTAGAATTAACTAAAATGTTCCTGATTTTCCGTTTATATTACCAATGTAAGATTTACACGTAAAACCGCTCTAATCCGGCTGAAACGTAAAATCACACTACATAAAAAACGTGAGAAAAGTCACTATATTACCAAATTTGAGGATTTTAACTTCAAATCATAAAATGAAGTTTCGTATTATTTAGATCCCAAAAAAGACATTAAAATGTTGTTTCGAATACAAATGATAAAAATCAATGTGTTTTCATTAGAATTAACTAAAATGTTCCTGATTTTCCGTTTATATTACCAATGGAAGATTTACATATAAAACCGCTCTAATCCGGCTGGAACGTCGATATAGGCAATAAAAACAGAACTTCACCCCTTTTTAATATCTTACACAGTATCTTATCGAGAAACAAATAGTTGATTTCAAATATAAGTATTTAAGGTTAATTTCTAAGCAATTATGTGTTTGCATCATTTTTATTGTATATTAAATGAATTAATAAAAATAAACAGAAAATTCACAAAAACGAGAAAAAACGGTAAAATATTGCATAATTCGATGATATTTTGTTTAAATCACATAAAGGAAAAAGGGATGATAAACGTCAAAATTTTGTTAAATTCGATGATAATTGGTAGAAAGCAAAATGCAAGAAAACTTGCTTTAATGTGCAATAGTATGCGAAATTCTGAGAATTGAAGGCTAAATCGTGAGACAACATGAAGTAGTAACGAAATATTGGTAAAAACGAATATATTTACAGAAAATCACGCTACATGAAAAACGTGAGAAAAGTTACCATATATTACCAAATATTACCAAATTTGAGGATTTTAACTTCAAATCAGCAAACGAGCTTTCGTATTATTTAGATCCTAGAAAAGACATGAAAATGTTGTTTCCAATACCAAAGATAAAAATCAATGTGTTTTCATTGGAATTAACGAAAATGTTCCTGATTTTCCGTTTATATTACAAATGGAAGATTTACACATAAAACCGCTTTAATCCGGCTGAAACGTCGATATATGCAATAAAAATAGAACTTCTCCCCTTTTCAATATCTTACACATTATCTTAACGAGAAACAAATAGTTGATTGCAAATGAAGTATTTAAGGTTAATTTCTAAGCCATTATGTGTTTGCATCATTTTTATCGTATATTAAATGAATTAATAATTATTAACTGAAAATTCACAAAAACGTGGAAAAACGGTAAAATATTGCCTAATACAATGATATTTTGTTTAAATACCATGAAGGAAAAGGGGATGATAAACGTCAAAATATTGTTAAATTCGATGATTTTTAGTAGAAAGCAAAATGCAAGAAAACTTGCTTTAAAGTGCAATATTATGCGAAATTCTGAGATTTGAAGGCCAAATCACATATCGTGAGACAACATGAAGTAGTATCGAAATATTGTTAAAAACGAATATATTTACGTAAAATCACGCTACATGAAAAACGTGAGAAAAGTCACTATATTACCAAAGTTGAGGATTTTGACTTCAAATCAGAAAGCGAGGTTTCGTATTATTTAGATCCTAGAATATTTGGGAGCCGGTCGTTCAAGCGGAGAGCACGTTAGACTTGTGATCCTGTGGTCCTGGGTTCGATCCCAGGCGCCGGCGAGAAATATTGGGTAGAGTTTCTTTCACCCTATGCCCCTGTAACCTAGCAGTAAAATAGGTACCTGGGTATTAGTCAGCTGTCACGGGCTACTTCTGGGGGGTGGAGGCCTGGTCGAGGACCGGGCCGCGGGGACACTGAAAAGCCATGAAATTATCTCAAGATAACCTCAAGATGGAAAAGACATGAAAATGTTGTTTCCAATACAAATGATAAAAATCAATGTGTTTTCATTAGAATTAACTAAAATGTTCCTGATTTTCCGTTTATATTACCAATGGAAGATTTACACGTAAAACCGCTCTATTCCGGCTGAAACGTCGATATAGGCAATAAAAACAGAACTTCTCCCCTTTTCAATATCTTACACAGTATCTTAACGAGAAACAAATAGTTGATTGCAAATATAAGTATTTAAGGTTAATTTCTAAGCAATTATGTGTTTACATCATTTTTATCGTATATTAAATGAATTAATAAAAATAAACTTAAAATTTACAAAAACGAGAAAAAACGGTAAAATATTGCATAATTCGATGATATTTTGTTTAAATCACATAAAGGAAAAAGGGATGATAAACGTCAAAATTTTGTTAAATTCGATGATAATTGGTAGAAAGCAAAATGCAAGAAAACTTGCTTAAATGTGCAATGGTATGCGAAATTCTGAGATTTGAAGGCCAAATCGTGAGACAACATGAAGTAGTATCGAAATATTGGTAAAAACGAATATATTTACGGAAAATCACGCTACATGAAAAACGTGAGAAAAGTTACCATATATTACCAAATATTACCAAATTTGAGGATTTTAACTTCAAATCAGAAAACGAGCTTTCGTATTATTTAGATCCTAGAAAAGACATGAAAATGTTGTTTCCAATACCAAAGATAAAAATCAATGTGTTTTCATTGGAATTAACGAAAATGTTCCTGATTTTCCGTTTATATTACAAATGGAAGATTTACACGTAAAACCGAATTTAATCCGGCTGAAACGTCGATATATGCAATAAAAATAGAACTTCTCCCCTTTTCAGTATCTTACACAGTATCTTAACGAGAAACAAATAGTTGATTGCAAATGAAGTATTTAAGGTTAATTTCTAAGCAATTATGTGTTTGCATCATTTTTATCGTATATTAAATTAATTAATAACTATTAACTGAAAATTCACAAAAACGTGGAAAAACGGTAAAATATTGCCTAATTCGATGATATTTTGTTTAAATACCATGAAGGAAGAGGGGATGATAAACGTCAAAATATTGTTAAATTCGATGATTTTTAGTAGAAAGCAAAATGCAAGAAAACTTGCTTTAAAGTGCAATATTATGCGAAATTCTGAGATTTGAAGGCCAAATCACATATCGTGACACAACATGAAGTAGTATCGAAATATTGTTAAAGCGAATATATATACGTAAAATCACGCTACATGAAAAAAGTGAGAAAAGTCACTATATTACCAAATTTGAGGATTTTGACTTCAAATCAGAAAGCGAGGTTTCGTATTATTTAGATCCTAGAATATTTGGGAGCCGGTCGGTCGAGCGGACAGCACGTTGGACTTGTGATCCTCGGGTCCTGGGTTCGATCCCAGGCGCCGGCGAGAAATATTGGGTAGAGTTTCTTTCACCCTATGCCCCTGTTACCTAGCAGTAAAATAGGTACCTGGGTATTAGTCAGCTGTCACGGGCTGCTTCCTGGGGGTGGAGGCCTGGTCGAGGACCGGGCCGCGGGGACACTGAAAAGCCATGAAATTATCTCAAGATAACTTCAAGATAGAAAAGACATGAAAATGTTGTTTCCAATACAAATGATAAAAATCAATGTGTTTTCATTACAATTAACTAAAATGTTCCTGATTTTCCGTTTATATTACCAATGTAAGATTTACACGTAAAACCGCTCTAATCCGGCTGAAACGTAAAATCACACTACATAAAAAATGTGAGAAAAGTCACTATATTACCAAATTGGAGGATTTTAACTTCAAATCATAAAATGAAGTTTCGTATTATTTAGATCCCAAAAAAGACATTAAAATGTTGTTTCGAATACAAATGATAAAAATCAATGTGTTTTCATTAGAATTAACTAAAATGTTCCTGATTTTCCGTTTATATTACCAATGGAAGATTTACATATAAAACCGCTCTAATCCGGCTGGAACGTCGATATAGGCAATAAAAACAGAACTTCTCCCCTTTTGAATATCTTACACAGTATTTTAACGAGAAACAAATAGTTGATTGCAAATATAAGTATTTAAGGTTAATTTCTAAGCAATTATGTGTTTGCATCATTTTTATCGTATATTAAATGAATTAATAAAAATAAACTGAAAATTCACAAAAACGAGAAAAAACGGTAAAATATTGCATAATTCGATGATATTTTGTTTAAATCACATAAAGGAAAAAGGGATGATAAACGTCAAAATTTTGTTAAATTCGATGATAATTGGTAGAAAGCAAAATGCAAGAAAACTTGCTTAAATGTGCAATAGTATGCGAAATTCTGAGAATTGAAGGCTAAATCGTGAGACAACATGAAGTAGTAACGAAACATTGGTAAAAACGAATATATTTACAGAAAATCACGCTACATGAAAAACGTGAGAAAAGTTACCATATATTACCAAATATTACCAAATTTGAGGATTTTAACTTCAAATCAGCAAACGAGCTTTCGTATTATTTAGATCCTAGAAAAGACATGAAAATGTTGTTTCCAATACCAAAGATAAAAATCAATGTGTTTTCATTGGAATTAACGAAAATGTTCCTGATTTTCCGTTTATATTACCAATGGAAGATTTACACGTAAAACCGCTCTAATCCGATATATGCAATAAAAACAAAACTTTTCTCCTTCTCAATATCTTACACAGTATCACGACGAGAAACAAATAGTTGATAGCAAATGAAGTATTTAAGGTTAATTTCTAAGTAATTATGTGTTTGCATCTTTTTTATCGTATTATAAATGAATTAATAACAATAAACTGAAAATTCACAAAAACGAGGAAAAACGGTAAAGTATTGTCTAATTCGATGATATTTTGTTTAAATAATATGAAGGAAAAGGGGATGATAAACGTCAAAATATTGCTAGATTCGATGATTTTTAGTACAAAATAAAATGCAAGAAAACTTGCTAAAATATGCAATATCATGCGAAATTCTGTGATTTGAAGGCTAAATCACATGTCGTGAGAAAACATGAAGTTGTATCGAAATATTGGTAAAAACGAATATATATACGTATAATCACACTACATGAAAAACGTGAAAAAGTCACTATATTACCAAATTTGAGGATTTTAACTTCAAATCATAAAGCGAAGTTTCGTATTATTTAGATCCTAGAAAAGACATATTAAAATGTTGTTTCCAATACAGGTGATAAAAATCAATTTGTTTTCATTAGAATTAACTAAAATGTTCTTCATTTTCCGCTTATATTACCAATGGAAGATGTACACGTAAAACCGCTCTAATTCGGCTGAAACGTCGAAATATGCAATAAAAACAGAACTTCTCCCCTTTTCAATATCTTATTCAGTATCTTAACGAGAAACAAATAGTTGATTGAAAATGAAGTATTTAAGGTTAATTTCTAACCAATTATGTGTTTGCATCTTTTTTATCGTATAATAAATGAGTTAATAACAATAAACTGAAAATTCACCAAAACGTGGGAAAACGGTAAAATATTGCCTAATTCGATGTTTTTTTTTTAAATCACATAAAGAAAAAGGGGATGATAAACATCAAAGTATTGATAAATTCGATGATTTTTAATACAAAACAAAATGCAAGAAAACTTGCTAAAAAATGCAATATTATGCGAAATTCTGAGATTTGAAGGCTAAATCACATATCGTGAGAAACATTAAGTGTTATCGAAATATTTGGTAAAAACAAATATATTTACGTAAAATCACACTACATGAAAAACGTGAGAAAAGTCACTATATTACCAAATTTGGGGATTTTAACTTCAAATCATAAAACGAAGTTTCGTATTATTTAGATCCCAAAAAAGACATTAAAATGTTGTTTCCAATACAAATGATAAAAATCAATGTGTTTTCATTAGAATTAACTAAAATGTTCCTGATTTTCCGTTTATATTACCAATGGAAGATTTACACGTAAAACCGCTCTAATCCGGCTGAAACGTAAAATCACACAACATGAAAAACGTGAGAAAAGTCACTATATTACCAAATTTGAGGAATTTAACTTCAAATCATAAAATGAAGTTTCGTATTATTTAGATCCCCAAAAAGACATTAAAATGTTGTTTCCAATACAAATGATAAAAATCAATGTGTTTTCATTAGAATTAACTAAAATGTTCCTGATTTTCCGTTTATATTACCAATGGAAGATTTACACGTAAAACCGCTCTAATCCGGCTGAAACGTCGATATAGGCAATAAAAACAGAACTTCTCCCCTTTTCAATATCTTACACAGTATCTTAACGAGAAACAAATAGTTGATTGCAAATATAAGTATTTAAGGTTAATTTCTAAGCAATTATGTGTTTACATCATTTTTATCGTATATTAAATGAATTAATAAAAATAAACTTAAAATTCACAAAAACGAGAAAAAACGGTAAAATATTGCATAATTCGATGATATTTTCCTTTAATCACATAAAGGAAAAAGGGATGATAAACGTCAAAATTTTGTTAAAATCGATGATAATTGGTAGAAAGCAAAATGCAAGAAAACTTGCTTATATGTGCAATAGTATGTGAAATTCTGAGATTTGAAGGCCAAATCGTGAGACAACATGAAGTAGAATCGAAATATTGGTAAAACGAATATATTTACGGAAAATCACGCTACGTGAAAAACGTGAGAAAAGTTACCATATATTACCAAATATTACCAAATTTGAGGATTTTGACTTCAAATCAGAAAGCGAGGTTTCGTATTATTTAGATCCTAGAATATTTGGGAGCCGGTCGTTCAAGCGGAGAGCACGTTAGACTTGTGATCCTGTGGTCCTGGGTTCGATCCCAGGCGCCGGCGAGAAATATTGGGTAGAGTTTCTTTCACCCTAGGCCCCTGTAACCTAGCAGTAAAATAGGTACCTGGGTATTAGTCAGCTGTCACGGGCTACTTCTGGGGGGTGGAGGCCTGGTCGAGGACCGGGCCGCGGGGACACTGAAAAGCCATGAAATTATCTCAAGATAACCTCAAGATGGAAAAGACATGAAAATGTTGTTTCCAATACAAATGATAAAAATCAATGTGTTTTCATTAGAATTAACTAAAATGTTCCTGATTTTCCGTTTATATTACCAATGGAAGATTTACACGTAAAACCGCTCTATTCCGGCTGAAACGTCGATATAGGCAATAAAAACAGAACTTCTCCCCTTTTCAATATCTTACACAGTATCTTAACGAGAAACAAATAGTTGATTGCAAATATAAGTATTTAAGGTTAATTTCTAAGCAATTATGTGTTTACATCATTTTTATCGTATATTAAATGAATTAATAAAAATAAACTTAAAATTTACAAAAACGAGAAAAAACGGTAAAATATTGCATAATTCGATGATATTTTGTTTAAATCACATAAAGGAAAAAGGGATGATAAACGTCAAAATTTTGTTAAATTCGATGATAATTGGTAGAAAGCAAAATGCAAGAAAACTTGCTTAAATGTGCAATGGTATGCGAAATTCTGAGATTTGAAGGCCAAATCGTGAGACAACATGAAGTAGTATCGAAATATTGGTAAAAACGAATATATTTACGGAAAATCACGCTACATGAAAAACGTGAGAAAAGTTACCATATATTACCAAATATTACCAAATTTGAGGATTTTAACTTCAAATCAGAAAACGAGCTTTCGTATTATTTAGATCCTAGAAAAGACATGAAAATGTTGTTTCCAATACCAAAGATAAAAATCAATGTGTTTTCATTGGAATTAACGAAAATGTTCCTGATTTTCCGTTTATATTACAAATGGAAGATTTACACGTAAAACCGAATTTAATCCGGCTGAAACGTCGATATATGCAATAAAAATAGAACTTCTCCCCTTTTCAGTATCTTACACAGTATCTTAACGAGAAACAAATAGTTGATTGCAAATGAAGTATTTAATTAAGGTTAATTTCTAAGCAATTATGTGTTTGCATCATTTTTATCGTATTTTAAATGAATTAATAACTATTAACTGAAAATTCACAAAAACGTGGAAAAACGGTAAAATATTGCCTAATTCGATGATATTTTGTTTAAATACCATGAAGGAAAAGGGGATGATAAACGTCAAAATATTGTTAAATTCGATGATTTTTAGTAGAAAGCAAAATGCAAGAAAACTTGCTTTAAAGTGCAATATTATGCGAAATTCTGAGATTTGAAGGCCAAATCACATATCGTGACACAACATGAAGTAGTATCGAAATATTGTTAAAGCGAATATATATACGTAAAATCACGCTACATGAAAAACGTGAGAAAAGTCACTATATTACCAAATTTGAGGATTTTGACTTCAAATCAGAAAGCGAGGTTTCGTATTATTTAGATCCTAGAATATTTGGGAGCCGGTCGGTCGAGCGGACAGCACGTTGGACTTGTGATCCTGTGGTCCTGGGTTCGATCCCAGGTGCCGGCGAGAAATATTGGGTAGAGTTTCTTTCACCCTATGCCCCTGTTACCTAGCAGTAAAATAGGTACCTGGGTATTAGTCAGCTGTCACGGGCTGCTTCCTGGGGGTGGAGGCCTTGTCGAGGACCGGGCCGCAGGGACACTGAAAAGCCATGAAATTATCTCAAGATAACTTCAAGATAGAAAAGACATGAAAATGTTGTTTCCAATACAAATGATAAAAATCAATGTGTTTTCATTAGAATTAACAAAAATGTTCCTGATTTTCCGTTCATATTACCAATGGAAGATATACATGTAAAACCGCTCTAATCCGGCTGAAACGTCGAAATATTCAATAAAAAACAGAACTTCTCCCCTTTTCAATATCTTACACGGTATCATAACGAGATACAAATAGTTGATTGAAAATGAAGTATTTAAGGTTAATTTCTAATCAATTATGTGGTTGCATCATTTTTATCCTATATATTATGAATTATAACAAAAAACTGAAAATTCACAAAAACGTGGCGAAACGGATAAATATTGCCTAATTCAATGATATTTTGTTTAAATCACATAAAGGAAAAGGGGATGATAAACGTCAAAATATTGCTAAATTCGATGATTTTTAGTACAAAACAAAATGCAAGAAAACTTGCTAAAAAATGCAATATCATGCGAAATTCTGTGATTTGAAGGCCAAATCACATATCGTGAGAAAACATGAAGTAGTATCGAAATATTGGTGATAACGAATATATTTACGTATAATCACACTATATGAAAAACGTGAAAAAAGTCTCTATATTACCAAATTTGAGGATTTTAACTTCAAATTATAATGCGAAGTTTCGTATTATTTAGAACCTAGAAAAGACATTAAAATGTTGTTTCCAATACAAATGATAAAAATCAATGTGTTTTCATTTGAATTAACTAAAATGTTCCTGATTTTCCGCTCAAATTGCCAATGGAAGATGTACACGTAAAACCGCTTTAATCATGCTGAAACGTCGATATATGCAATAAAAACAAAACTTTTCCCCTTCTCAATATCTTACACAGTATCATGACGAGAAACAAATAGTTGATAGCAAATGAAGTATTTAAGGTTAATTTCTAAGCAATTATGTGTTTGCATCTTTTTTATCGTATTATAAATGAATTAATAACAATAAACTGAAAATTCACAAAAACGAGGAAAAACGGTAAAATATTGAATAATTCGATGAATATTTTGTTTAAATAACATGAAGGAAAAGGGGATGATAAACGTCAAAATATTGCTAGATTCGATGATTTTTTGTACAAAATAAAATGCAAGAAAACTTGCTAAAAAAATCATTATCATGTGAAATTCTGTGATTTGAAGGCTAAATCACATGTCGTGACAAAACATGAAGTTGTATCGAAATATTGGTAAAAACGAATATATATACGTATAATCACACTACATGAAAAACGTGAAAAAGTCACTATATTACCAAATTTGAGGATTTTAACTTCATATCATAAAATGAAGTTTCGTATTATTTAGATCCCAAAAAAGACATTAAAATGTTGTTTCCAATACAAATGATAAAAATCAATGTGTTTTCATTAGAATTAACTAAAATGTTCCTGATTTTCCGTTTATATTACCAATGGAAGATTTACACATAAAACCGCTCTAATCCGGCTGGAACGTCGATATAGGCAATAAAAACAGAACTTCTCCCCTTTTGAATATCTTACACAGTATCTTAACGAGAAACAAATAGTTGATTGCAAATATAAGTATTTAAGGTTAATTTCTAAGCAATTATGTGTTTGCATCATTTTTATCGTATATTAAATGAATTAATAAAAATAAACTGAAAATTCACAAATACGAGAAAAAACGGTAAAATATTGCATAATTCGATGATATTTTGTTTAAATCACATAAAGGAAAAAGGGATGATAAACGTCAAAATTTTGTTAAATTCGATGATAATTGGTAGAAAGCAAAATGCAAGAAAACTTGCTTAAATGTGCAATAGTATGCGAAATTCTGAAAATTGAAGGCTAAATCGTGAGACAACATGAAGTAGTATCGAAATATTGGTATAAACGAATATATTTACAGAAAATCACGCTACATGAAAAACGCGAGAAAAGTTACCATATATTACCAAATATTACCAAATTTGAGGATTTTAACTTCAAATCAGCAAACGAGCTTTCGTATTATTTAGATCCTAGAAAAGACATGAAAATGTTTTTTCCAATACCAAAGATAAAAATCAATGTGTTTTCATTGGAATTAACGAAAATGTTCCTGATTTTCCGTTTATATTACAAATGGAAGATTTACACATAAAACCGCTTTAATCCGGCTGAAACGTCGATATATGCAATACAAATAGAACTTCTCCCCTTTTCAATATCTTACACATTATCTTAACGAGAAACAAATATTTGATTGCAAATGAAGTATTTAAGGTTAATTTCTAAGCCATTATGTGTTTGCATCATTTTTATCGTATATTAAATGAATTAATAATTATTAACTGAAAATTCACAAAAACGTGGAAAAACGGTAAAATATTGCCTAATTCAATGATATTTTGTTTAAATACCATGAAGGAAAAGGGGATGATAAACGTTAAAATATTGTTAAATTCGATGATTTTTAGTAGAAAGCAAAATGCAAGTAAACTTGCTTTAAAGTGCAATATTATGCGAAATTCTGATATTTGAAGGCCAAATCCCATATCGTGAGACAATATGAAGTAGTATCGAAATATTGTTAAAAACGAATATATTTACGTAAAATCACGCTACATGAAAAACGTGAGAAAAGTCACTATATTACCAAATTTGAGGATTTTGACTACAAATCAGAAAGCGAGGTTTCGTATTATTTAGATCCTAGAATATTTGGGAGCCGGTCGTTCGAGCGGAGAGCACGTTGGACTTGTGATCATGTGGTCCTGGGTTCGATCCCAGGCGCCGGCGAGAAATATTGGGTAGAGTTTCTTTCACCCTATGCCCTTGTTACCTAGCAGTAAAATAGGTACATGGGTATTAGTCAGCTGTCACAGGCTACTTCCTGGGGGTGGAGGCCTGGTCGAGGACCGGGCCGAGGGGACACTGAAAAGCCATGAAATTATCTCAAGATAACCTCAAGATAGAAAAGACATGAAAATGTTGTTTCCAATACAAATGATAAAAATCAATGTGTTTTCATTAGAATTACCAAAAATGTTCCTGATTTTCCGTTTATATTACCAATGGAAGATGTACATGTAAAACCGCTCTAATCCGGCTGAAACGTCGAAATATTCAATAAAAACAGAACTTCTCCCCTTTTCAATATCTTACACGGTATCTTAACGAGAAACAAATAGTTGATTGCAAATATAAGTATTTAAGGTTAATTTATAAGCAATTATGTGTTTACATCATTTTTATCGTATATTAAATGAATTAATAAAAATAAACTTAAAATTCACAAAAACGAGAAAAAACGGTAAAATATTGCATAATTCGATGATATTTTGTTTAAATCACATAAAGGAAAAAGGGATGATTAACGTCAAAATTTTGTTAAATTCGATGATAATTGGTAGAAAGCAAAATGCAAGAAAACTTGCTTAAACGTGCAATAGTATGCGAAATTCTGAGATTTGAAGGCCAAATCGGGAGACAACATGAAGTAGTATCGAATTATTGGTAAAAACGAATATATTTACAAAAAATCACGCTACATGAAAAACGTGAGAAAAGTTACCATATATTACCAAATATTACCAAATTTGAGGATTTTAACTTCAAATCAGAAAACGAGCTTTCGTATTATTTAGATCCTAGAAAAGACATGAAAATGTTGTTTCCAATACCAAAGATAAAAATCAATGTGTTTTCATTGGAATTAACGAAAATGTTCCTGATTTCCGTTTATATTACAAATGGAAGATTTACACGTAAAACCGAATTTAATCCGGCTGAAACGTCGATATATGCAATAAAAATAGAACTTCTCCCCTTTTCAATATCTTACACAGTATCTTAACGAGAAACAAATAGTTGATTGCAAATGAAGTATTTAAGGTTAATTTCTAAGCCATTATGTGTTTGCATCATTTTTATCGTATATTAAATGAATTAATAATTATTAACTGAAAATTCACAAAAACGTGGAAAAAGGTAAAATATTGCCTAATTCAATGATATTTTGTTTAAATACCATGAAGGAAAAGGGGATGATAAACGTCAAAATATTGTTAAATTCGATGATTTTTAGTAGAAAGCAAAATGCAAGAAAACTTGCTTTAAAGTGCAATATTATGCGAAATTCTGAGATTTGAAGGCCAAATCCCATATCGTGAGACAACATGAAGTAGTATCGAAATATTGTTAAAAACGAATATATTTACGTA
Organism: Procambarus clarkii; assembly: GCF_040958095.1. NCBI lineage: Eukaryota > Metazoa > Arthropoda > Malacostraca > Decapoda > Cambaridae > Procambarus > Procambarus clarkii. Next base: position 3,604,042 of record NC_091150.1, on the reverse strand, counting down.
AAATCACGCTACATGAAAAACGTGAGAAAAGTCACTATATTACCAAATTTGAGGATTTTGACTACAAATCAGAAAGCGAGGTTTCGTATTATTTAGATCCTAGAATATTTGGGAGCCGGTCGTTCGAGCGGAGAGCACGTTGGACTTGTGATCCTGTGGTCCTGGGTTCGATCCCAGGCGCCGGCGAGAAATATTGGGTAGAGTTTCTTTCACCCTATGCCCTTGTTACCTAGCAGTAAAATAGGTACATGGGTATTAGTCAGCTGTCACAGGCTACTTCCTGGGGGTGGAGGCCTGGTCGAGGACCGGGCCGCGGGGACACTGAAAAGCCATGAAATTATCTCAAGATAACCTCAAGATAGAAAAGACATGAAAATGTTGTTTCCAATACAAATGATAAAAATCAATGTGTTTTCATTAGAATTAACAAAAATGTTCCTGATTTTCCGTTTATATTACCAATGGAAGATGTACATGTAAAACCGCTCTAATCCGGCTGAAACGTCGAAATATTCAATAAAAACAGAACTTCTCCCCTTTTCAATATCTTACACGGTATCTTAACGAGAAACAAATAGTTGATTGCAAATATAAGTATTTAAGGTTAATTTATAAGCAATTATGTGTTTACATCATTTTTATCGTATATTAAATGAATTAATAAAAATAAACTTAAAATTCACAAAAACGAGAAAAAACGGTAAAATATTGCATAATTCGATGATATTTTGTTTAAATCACATAAAGGAAAAAGGGATGATAAACGTCAAAATATTGTTAAATTCGATGATAATTGGTAGAAAGCAAAATGCAAGAAAACTTGCTTAAACGTGCAATAGTATGAGAAATTCTGAGATTTGAAGGCCAAATCGGGAGACAACATGAAGTAGTATCGAAATATTGGTAAAAACGGGAGACATATTTACGGAAAATCACGCTACATGAAAAACGTGAGAAAAGTTACCATATATTACCAAATATTACCAAATTTGAGGATTTTAACTTCAAATCAGAAAACGAGCTTTCGTATTATTTAGATCCTAGAAAAGACATGAAAATGTTGTTTCCAATACCAAAGATAAAAATCAATGTGTTTTCATTGGAATTAACGAAAATGTTCCTGATTTCCGTTTATATTACAAATGGAAGATTTACACGTAAAACCGAATTTAATCCGGCTGAAACGTCGATATATGCAATAAAAATAGAACTTCTCCCCTTTTCAATATCTTACACAGTATCTTAACGAGAAACAAATAGTTGATTGCAAATGAAGTATTTAAGGTTAATTTCTAAGCCATTATGTGTTTGCATCATTTTTATCGTATATTAAATGAATTAATAATTATTAACTGAAAATTCACAAAAACGTGGAAAAACGGTAAAATATTGCCTAATTCAATGATATTTTGTTTAAATACCATGAAGGAAAAGGGGATGATAAACGTCAAAATATTGTTAAATTCGATGATTTTTAGTAGAAAGCAAAATGCAAGAAAACTTGCTTTAAAGTGCAATATTATGCGAAATTCTGAGATTTGAAGGCCAAATCCCATATCGTGAGACAACATGAAGTAGTATCGAAATATTGTTAAAAACGAATATTTTACGTAAAATCACGCTACATGAAAAACGTGAGAAAAGTCACTATATTACCAAATTTGAGGATTTTGACTACAAATCAGAAAGCGAGGTTTCGTATTATTTAGATCCTAGAATATTTGGGAGCCGGTCGTTCGAGCGGAGAGCACGTTGGACTTGTGATCCTGTGGTCCTGGGTTCGATCCCAGGCGCCGGCGAGAAATATTGGGTAGAGTTTCTTTCACCCTATGCCCTTGTTACCTAGCAGTAAAATAGGTACATGGGTATTAGTCAGCTGTCACAGGCTACTTCCTGGGGGTGGAGGCCTGGTCGAGGACCGGGCCGCGGGGACACTGAAAAGCCATGAAATTATCTCAAGATAACCTCAAGATAGAAAAGACATGAAAATGTTGTTTCCAATACAAATGATAAAAATCAATGTGTTTTCATTAGAATTAACAAAAATGTTCCTGATTTTCCGTTTATATTACCAATGGAAGATGTACATGTAAAACCGCTCTAATCCGGCTGAAACGTCGAAATATTCAATAAAAACAGAACTTCTCCCCTTTTCAATATCTTACACGGTATCTTAACGAGAAACAAATAGTTGATTGCAAATATAAGTATTTAAGGTTAATTTATAAGCAATTATGTGTTTACATCATTTTTATCGTATATTAAATGAACTAATAAAAATAAACTTAAAATTCACAAAAACGAGAAAAAACGGTAAAATATTGCATAATTCGATGATATTTTGTTTAAATCACATAAAGGAAAAAGGGATGATAAACGTCAAAATTTTGTTAAATTCGATGATAATTGGTAGAAAGCAAAATGCAAGAAAACTTGCTTAAACGTGCAATAGTATGCGAAATTCTGAGATTTGAAGGCCAAATCGTGAGACAACATGAAATAGTATCGAAATATTGGTAAAAACGAATATATTTACGGAAAATCACGCTACATGAAAAACGTGAGAAAAGTTACCATATATTACCAAATATTACCAAATTGGAGGATTTTAACTTCAAATCAGAAAACGAGCTTTCGTATTATTTAGATCCTAGAAAAGACATGAAAATGTTGTTTCCAATACCAAAGATAAAAATCAATGTGTTTTCATTGGAATTAACGAAAATGTTCCTGATTTTCCGTTTATATTACAAATGGAAGATTTACACGTAAAACCGAATTTAATCCGGCTGAAACGTCGATATATGCAATAAAAATAGAACTTCTCCCCTTTTCAATATCTTACACAGTATCTTAACGAGAAACAAATAGTTGATGGCAAATGAAGTATTTAAGGTTAATTTCTAAGCAATTATGTGTTTGCATCATTTTTATCGTATATTAAATGAATTAATAACTATTAACTGAAAATTCACAAAAACGTGGAAAAACGGTAAAATATTGCCTAATTCGATGATATTTTGTTTAAATACCATGAAGGAAAAGGGGATGATAAACGTCAAAATATTGTTAAATTCGATGATTTTTAGTAGAAAGCAAAATGCAAGAAAACTTGCATTAAAGTGCAATATTATGCGAAATTCTGAGATTTGAAGGCCAAATCACATATCGTGAGAAAACATGAAGTAGTATCGAAATATTGGTGATAACGAATATATTTACGTATAATCACACTATATGAAAAACGTGAAAAAAGTCACTATATTACCAAATTTGAGGATTTTAACTTCAAATTATAATGCGAAGTTTCGTATTATTTAGAACCTAGAAAAGACATTAAAATGTTGTTTCCAATACAAATGATAAAAATCAATGTGTTTTCATTTGAATTAACTAAAATGTTCCTGATTTTCCGCTCAAATTGCCAATGGAAGATGTACACGTAAAACCGCTTTAATCATGTTGAAACGTCGATATATGCAATAAAAACAAAACTTTTCCTCTTCTCAATATCTTACACAGTATCATGACGAGAAACAAATAGTTGATAGCAAATGAAGTATTTAAGGTTAATTTCTAAGCAATTATGTGTTTGCATCTTTTTTATCGTATTATAAATGAATTAATAACAATAAACTGAAAATTCACAAAAACGAGGAAAACGGTAAAATATTGTCTAATTCGATGAATATTTTGTTTAAATAACATGAAGGAAAAGGGGATGATAAACGTCAAAATATTGCTAGATTCGATGATTTTTTGTACAAAATAAAATGCAAGAAAACTTGCTAAAAAAATCATTATCATGCGACATTCTGTGATTTGAAGGCTAAATCACATGTCGTGACAAAACATGAAGTTGTATCGAAATATTGGTAAAAACGAATATATTTACGTATAATCACACTACATGAAAAACGTGAAAAAGTCACTATATTACCAAATTTGAGGATTTTAACTTCAAATCATAAAGCGAAGTTTCGTATTATTTAGATCCTAGAAAAGACATATTAAAATGTTGTTTCCAATACAAATGATAAAACTCAATGTGTTTTCATTAGAATTAACTAAAATGTTCTTCATTTTCCGCTTATATTACCAATGGAAGATGTACACGTAAAACCGCTCTACTCCGGCTGAAACGTCGAAATATGCAATAAAAACAGAACTTCTCCCCTTTTCAATATCTTATTCAGTATCTTAACGAGAAACAAATAGTTGATTGAAAATGAAGTATTTAAGGTTAATTTCTAACCAATTATGTGTTTGCATCTTTTTTATCGTATAATAAATGAGTTAATAACAATAAACTGAAAATTCACCAAAACGTTGATAAACGGTAAAATATTGCCTAATTCGATGATATTTTGTTTAAATCACATAAAGAAAAAGGGGATGATAAACATCAAAGTATTGATAAATTCGATGATTTTTAATACAAAACAAAATGCAAGAAAACTTGCTAAAAAATGCAATATTATGTGAAATTCTGAGATTTGAAGGCCAAATCACATATCGTGAGAAACATTAAGTGTCATCGAAATATTGGTAAAAACGAATATATTTACGTAAAATCACACTGCATGAAAAACGTGAGAAAAGTCACTATATTACCAAATTTGAGGATTTTAACTTCAAATCATAAAACGAAGTTTCGTATTATTTAGATCCCAAAAAAGACATTAAAATGTTGTTTCCAATGCAAATGATAAAAATCAATGTGTTTTCATTAGAATTAACTAAAATGTTCCTGATTTTCCGTTTATTTTACCAATGTAAGATTTACACGTAAAACCGCTCTAATCCGGCTGAAAGGTAAAATCACACTACATAAAAAACGTGAGAAAAGTCACAATATTACCAAATTTGAGGATTTTAACTTCAAATCATAAAATGAAGTTTCGTATTATTTAGATCCCAAAAAAGACATTAAAATGTTGTTTCCAATACAAATGATAAAAATCAATGTGTTTTCATTAGAATTAACTAAAATGTTCCTGATTTTCCGTTTATATTACCAATGGAAGATTTACACATAAAACCGCTCTAATCCGGCTGGAACGTCGATATAGGCAATAAAAACAGAACTTCTCCCCTTTTGAATATCTTACACAGTATCTTAACGAGAAACAAATAGTTGATTGCAAATATAAGTATTTAAGGTTAATTTCTAAGCAATTATGTGTTTGCATCATTTTTATCGTATATTAAATGAATTAATAAAAATAAACTGAAAATTCACAAATACGAGAAAAAACGGTAAAATATTGCATAATTCGATGATATTTTGTTTAAATCACATAAAGGAAAAAGGGATGATAAACGTCAAAATTTTGTTAAATTCGATGATAATTGGTAGAAAGCAAAATGCAAGAAAACTTGCTTAAATGTGCAATAGTATGCGAAATTCTGAAAATTGAAGGCTAAATCGTGAGACAACATGAAGTAGTATCGAAATATTGGTATAAACGAATATATTTACGGAAAATCACGCTACATGAAAAACGTGAGAAAAGTTACCATATATTACCAAATATTACCAAATTTGAGGATTTTAACTTCAAATCAGCAAACGAGCTTTCGTATTATTTAGATCCTAGAAAAGACATGCAAATGTTTTTTCCAATACCAAAGATAAAAATCAATGTGTTTTCATTGGAATTAACGAAAATGTTCCTGATTTTCCGTTTATATTACAAATGGAAGATTTACACATAAAACCGCTTTAATCCGGCTGAAACGTCGATATATGCAATAAAAATAGAACTTCTCCCCTTTTCAATATCTTACACATTATCTTAACGAGAAACAAATATTTGATTGCAAATGAAGTATTTAAGGTTAATTTCTAAGCCATTATGTGTTTGCATCATTTTTATCGTATATTAAATGAATTAATAATTATTAACTGAAAATTCACAAAAACGTGGAAAAACGGTAAAATATTGCCTAATTCAATGATATTTTGTTTAAATACCATGAAGGAAAAGGGGATGATAAACGTCAAAATATTGTTAAATTCGATGATTTTTAGTAGAAAGCAAAATGCAAGTAAACTTGCTTTAAAGTGCAATATTATGCGAAATTCTGATATTTGAAGGCCAAATCCCATATCGTGAGACAATATGAAGCAGTATCGAAATATTGTTAAAAACGAATATATTTACGTAAAATCACGCTACATGAAAAACGTGAGAAAAGTCACTATATTACCAAATTTGAGGATTTTGACTACAAATCAGAAAGCGAGGTTTCGTATTATTTAGATCCTAGAATATTTGGGAGCCGGTCGTTCGAGCGGAGAGCACGTTGGACTTGTGATCATGTGGTCCTGGGTTCGATCCCAGGCGCCGGCGAGAAATATTGGGTAGAGTTTCTTTCACCCTATGCCCTTGTTACCTAGCAGTAAAATAGGTACATGGGTATTAGTCAGCTGTCACAGGCTACTTCCTGGGGGTGGAGGCCTGGTCGAGGACCGGGCCGCGGGGACACTGAAAAGCCATGAAATTATCTCAAGATAACCTCAAGATAGAAAAGACATGAAAATGTTGTTTCCAATACAAATGATAAAAATCAATGTGTTTTCATTAGAATTAACAAAAATGTTCCTGATTTTCCGTTTATATTACCAATGGAAGATGTACATGTAAAACCGCTCTAATCCGGCTGAAACGTCGAAATATTCAATAAAAACAGAACTTCTCCCCTTTTCAATATCATACACGGTATCTTAACGAGAAACAAATAGTTGATTGCAAATATAAGTATTTAAGGTTAATTTCTAAGCAATTATGTGTTTACATCATTTTTATCGTATATTAAATGAATTATTAAAAATAAACTTAAAATTCACAAAAACGTGGAAAAACGGTAAAATATTGCATAATTCGATGATATTTTGTTTAAATCAAATACAGGAAAAAGGGATGACAAACGTCAAAATTTTGTTAAATTCGATGATAATTGGTAGAAAGCAAAATGCAAGAAAACTTGCTTAAATGTGCAATGGTATGCGAAATTCTGAGATTTGAAGGCCAAATCGTGAGACAACATGAAGTAGTATCGAAATATTGGTAAAAACGAATATATTTACGGAAAATCAGCTACATGAAAAACGTGAGAAAAGTTACCATATATTACCAAATATTACCAAATTTGAGGATTTTAACTTCAAATCAGAAAACGAGCTTTCGTATTATTTAGATCCTAGAAAAGACATGAAAATGTTGTTTCCAATACCAAAGATAAAAATCAATGTGTTTTCATTGGAATTAACGAAAATGTTCCTGATTTTCCGTTTATATTACAAATATAAGATTTACACGTAAAACCGAATTTAATCCGGCTGAAACGTCGATATATGCAATAAAAATAGAACTTCTCCCCTTTTCAATATCTTACACAGTATCTTAACGAGAAACAAATAGTTGATTGCAAATGAAGTATTTAAGGTTAATTTCTAAGCAATTATGTGTTTGCATCATTGTTATCGTATATTAAATGAATTAATAACTATTAACTGAAAATTCACAAAAACGTGGAAAAACGGTAAAATATTGCCTAATTCGATGATATTTTGTTTAAATACCATGAAGGAAAAGGGGATGATAAACGTCAAAATATTGTTAAATTCGATGATTTTTAGTAGAAAGCAAAATGCAAGAAAACTTGCTTTAAAGTGCAATATTATGCGAAATTCTGAGATTTGAAGGCCAAATCACATATCGTGACACAACATGAAGTAGTATCGAAATATTGTTAAAACGAATATATATACGTAAAATCACGCTACATGAAAAACGTGAGAAAAGTCACTATATTACCAAATTTGAGGATTTTGACTTCAAATCAGAAAGTGAGGTTTCGTATTATTTAGATCCTAGAATATTTGGGAACCGGTCGGTCGAGCGGACAGCACGTTGGACTTGTGATCCTGTGGTTCTGGGTTCGATCCCAGGCGCCGGCGTGAAATATTGGGTAGAGTTTCTTTCACTCTATGCCCCTGTTAGCTAGCAGTAAAATAGGTACCTGGGTATTAGTCAGCTGTCACGGGCTGCTTCCTGGGGGTGGAGGCCTTGTCGAGGACCGGGCCGCAGGGACACTGAAAAGCCATGAAATTATCTCAAGATAACTTCAAGATAGAAAAGACATGAAAATGTTGTTTCCAATACAAATGATAAAAATCAATGTGTTTTCATTAGAATTAACAAAAATGTTCCTGATTTTCCGTTTATATTACCAATGGAAGATATACATGTAAAACCGCTCTAATCCGGCTGAAACGTCGAAATATTCAATAAAAAACAGAACTTCTCCCCTTTTCAATATCTTACACGGTATCATAACGAGATACAAATAGTTGATTGAAAATGAAGTATTTAAGGTTAATTTCTAATCAATTATGTGGTTGCATCATTTTTATCCTATATATTATGAATTATAACAAAAAACTGAAAATTCACAAAAACGTGGCGAAACGGATAAATATTGCCTAATTCAATGATATTTTGTTTAAATCACATAAAGGAAAAGGGGATGATAAACGTCAAAATATTGCTAAATTCGATGATTTTTAGTACAAAACAAAATGCAAGAAAACTTGCTAAAAAATGCAATATCATGCGAAATTCTGTGATTTGAAGGCCAAATCACATATCGTGAGAAAACATGAAGTAGTATCGAAATATTGGTGATAACGAATATATTTACGTATAATCACACTATATGAAAAACGTGAAAAAAGTCACTATATTACCAAATTTGAGGATTTTAACTTCAAATTATAATGCGAAGTTTCGTATTATTTAGAACCTAGAAAAGACATTAAAATGTTGTTTCCAATACAAATGATAAAAATCAATGTGTTTTCATTTGAATTAACTAAAATGTTCCTGATTTTCCGCTCAAATTGCCAATGGAAGATGTACACGTAAAACCGCTTTAATCATGTTGAAACGTCGATATATGCAATAAAAACAAAACTTTTCCCCTTCTCAATATCTTACACAGTATCATGACGAGAAACAAATAGTTGATAGCAAATGAAGTATTTAAGGTTAATTTCTAAGCAATTATGTGTTTGCATCTGTTTTATCGTATTATAAATGAATTAATAACAATAAACTGAAAATTCACAAAAACGAGGAAAAACGGTAAAATATTGTCTAATTCGATGAATATTTTGTTTAAATAACATGAAGGAAAAGGGGATGATAAACGTCAAAATATTGCTAGATTCGATGATTTTTTGTACAAAATAAAATGCAAGAAAACTTGCTAAAAAAATCATTATCATGCGAAATTCTGTGATTTTAAGGCTAAATCACATGTCGTGACAAAACATGAAGTTGTATCGAAATATTGGTAAAAACGAATATATTTACGTATAATCACACTACATGAAAAACGTGAAAAAGTCACTATATTACCAAATTTGAGGATTTTAACTTCAAATAATAAAGCGAAGTTTCGTATTATTTAGATCCTAGAAAAGACATATTAAAATGTTGTTTCCAATACAAATGATAAAACTCAATGTGTTTTCATTAGAATTAACTAAAATGTTCTTCATTTTCCGCTTATATTACCAATGGAAGATGTACACGTAAAACCGCTCTAATCCGGCTGAAACGTCGAAATATGCAATAAAAACAGAACTTCTCCCCTTTTCAATATCTTATTCAGTATCTTAACGAGAAACAAATAGTTGATTGAAAATGAAGTATTTAAGGTTAATTTCTAACCAATTATGTGTTTGCATCTTTTTTATCGTATAATAAATGAGTTAATAACAATAAACTGAAAATTCACCAAAACGTGGATAAACGGTAAAATATTGCCTAATTCGATGATATTTTGTTTAAATCACATAAAGAAAAAGGGGATGATAAACATCAAAGTATTGATAAATTCGATGATTTTTAATACAAAACAAAATGCAAGAAAACTTGCTAAAAAATGCAATATTATGTGAAATTCTGAGATTTGAAGGCGAAATCACATATCGTGAGAAACATTAAGTGTCATCGAAATATTGGTAAAAACGAATATATTTACGTAAAATCACACTACATGAAAAACGTGAGAAAAGTCACTATATTACCAAATTTGAGGATTTTAACTTCAAATCATAAAACGAAGTTTCGTATTATTTAGATCCCAAAAAAGACATTAAAATGTTGTTTCTAATGCAAATGATAAAAATCAATGTGTTTTCATTAGAATTAACTAAAATGTTCCTGATTTTCCGTTTATTTTACCAATGTAAGATTTACACGTAAAACCGCTCTAATCTGGCTGAAACGTAAAATCACACTATATAAAAAACGTGAGAAAAGTCACTATATTACCAAATTTGAGGATTTTAACTTCAAATCATAAAATGAAGTTTCGTATTATTTAGATCCCAAAAAAGACATTAAAATGTTGTTTCCAAAACAAGTGATAAAATCAACGTGTTTTCATTAGAATTAACTAAAATGTTCCTGATTTTCCGTTTATATTACCAATGGAAGATTTACACGTAAAACCGCTCTAATCCGGCTGACACGTCGATATAGGCAATAAAAACAGAACTTCTCCCCTTTTCAATATCTTACACAGTATCTTATCGAGAAACAAATAGTTGATTGCAAATATAAGTATTTAAGGTTAATTTCTAAGCAATTATGTGTTTACATCATTTTTATCGTATATTAAATGAATTAATAAAAATAAACTTAAAATTCACAAAAACGAGAAAAAACGGTAAAATATTGCATAATTCGATGATATTTTGTTTAAATCACATAAAGGAAAAGGGGATGATAAACGTCAAAATTTTGTTAAATTCGATGATAATTGGTAGAAAGCAAAATGCAAGAAAACTTGGTTAAATATGCAATAGTATGCGGAAATTCTGAGATTTGAAGGCCAAATCCTGAGACAACATGAAGTAGTATCGAAATATTGGTAAAAACGAATATATTTCCGGAAAATCACGCTACATGAAAAACGTGAGAAAAGTTACCATATATTACCAAATATTACCAAATTTGAGGATTTTAACTTCAAATCAGAAAACGAGCTTTCGTATTATTTAGATCCTAGAAAAGACATGAAAATGTTGTTTCCAATACCAATGATAAAAATCAATGTGTTTTCATTGGAATTAACGAAAATGTTCCTGATTTTCCGTTTATATTACAAATGGAAGATTTACACGTAAAACTGCTTTAATCCGGCTGAAACGTCGATATATGCAATAAAAATAGAACTTCTCCCCTTTTCAATATCTTACACAGTATCTTAACGAGAAACAAATAGTTGATTGCAAATGAAGTATTTAAGGTTAATTTCTAAGCAATTATGTGTTTGCATCATTTTTATCGTATTATAAATGAATTAATAACAATAAACTGAAAATTCACAAAAACGTGGCAAAACGGATAAATATTGCCTAATTCAATGACATTTTGTTTAAATCACATAAAGGAAAAGGGGATGATAAACGTCAAAATATTGCTAAATTCGATGATTTTTAGTACAAAACAAAATGTAAGAAAACTTGCTAAAAAATGCAATATCATGCGAAATTCTGTGATTTGAAGGCTAAATCACATATCGTGAGAAAACATGAAGTAGTATCGAAATATTGGTAAAAACGAATATATTTACGTATAATCACACTATATGAAAAACGTGAAAAAGTCACTATATTTCCAAATTTGAGGATTTTAACTTCAAATTATAATGCGAAGTTTCGTATTATTTAGAACCTAGAAAAGACATTAAAATGTTGTTTCCAATACAAATGATAAAAATCAATGTGTTTCATTTGAATTAACTAAAATGTTCCTGATTTTCCGCTCAAATAACCAATGGAAGATATACACGTAAAACCGCTCTAATCCGGCTGAAACGTCGAAATATGCAATAAAATCAGAACTTCTCCCCTTTTCAATATCTTATTCAGTATCTTAACGAGAAACAAATAGTTGATTGAAAATGAAGTATTTAAGGTTAATTTCTAACCAATTATGTGTTTGCATCTTTTTTATCATATAATAAATGAGTTAATAACAATAAACTGAAAATTCACCAAAACGTGGAAAAACGGTAAAATATTGCCTAATTCGATGATATTTTGTTTAAATCACATAAAGAAAAAGGGGATGATAAACATCAAAGTATTGATAAATTCGATGACTTTTAATACAAAACAAAATGCAAGAAAACTTGCTAAAAAATGCAATATTATGCGAAATTCTGAGATTTGAAGGCCAAATCACATATCGTGAGAAACATTAAGTGTTATCGAAATATTGGTAAAAACGAATATATTTACGTAAAATCACACCACATGAAAAACGTGAGAAAAGTCACTATATTACCTAATTTGAGGATTTTTTAACTTTAAATCATAAAACGAAGTTTCGTATTATTTAGATCCCAAAAAAGACATTAAAATGTTGTTTCCAATACAAATGATAAAAATCAATGTGTTTTCATTAGAATTAACTAAAATGTTCCTGATTTTCCGTTTATATTACCAATGGAAGATATACACGTAAAACCGCTCTAATCCGGCTGAAACGTAAAATCACACTACATGAAAAACGTGAGAAAAGTCACTATATTACCAAATTTGAGGATTTTAACTTCAAATCATAAAATGAAGTTTCGTATTATTTAGATCCCCAAAAAGACATTAAAATGTTGTTTCCAATACAAATGGTAAAAATCAATGTATTTTCATTAGAATTAACTAAAATGTTCCTGATTTTCCGTTTATATTAACAATGGAAGATTTACACGTAAAACCGCTCTAATCCGGCTGAAACGTCGATATAGGCAATAAAAACAGAACTTCTCCCCTTTTCAATATCTTACACAGTATCTTATCGAGAAACAAATAGTTGATTGCAAATATAAGTATTTAAGTTTAATTTCTAAGCAATTATGTGTTTACATCATTTTTATCGTATATTAAATGAATTAATAAAAATAAACTTAAAATTCACAAAAACGAGAAAAAACGGTAAAATATTGCATAATTCGATGATATTTTGTTTAAATCACATAAAGGAAAAAGGGATGATAAACGTCAAAATTTTGTTAAGTTCGATGATAATTGGTAGAAAGCAAAATGCAAGAAAACTTGGTTAAATGTGCAATAGTATGCGGAAATTCTGAGATTTGAATGCCAAATCCTGAGACAACATGAAGTAGTATCGAAATATTGGTAAAAACGAATATATTTCCGGAAAATCACGCTACATGAAAAACGTGAGAAAAGTTACCATATATTACCAAATATTACCAAATTTGAGGATTTTAACTTCAAATCAGAAAACGAGCTTTCGTATTATTTAGATCCTAGAAAAGACATGAAAATGTTGTTTCCAATACCAATGATAAAAATCAATGTGTTTTCATTGGAATTAACGAAAATGTTCCTGATTTTCCGTTTATATTACAAATGGAAGATTTACACGTAAAACTGCTTTAATCCGGCTGAAACGTCGATATATGCAATAAAAATAGAACTTCTCCCCTTTTCAATATCTTACACAGTATATTAACGAGAAACAAATAGTTGATTGCAAATGAAGTTTTTAAGGTTAATTTCTAAGCAATTATGTGTTTGCATCATTTTTATCGTATATTAAATGAATTAATAACAATAAACTGAAAATTCACAAAAACGTGGCAAAACGGATAAATATTGCCTAATTCAATGACATTTTGTTTAAATCACATAAAGGAAAAGGGGATGATAAACGTCAAAATATTGCTAAATTCGATGATTTTTAGTACAAAACAAAATGCAAGAAAACTTGCTAAAAAATGCAATATCATGCGAAATTCTGTGATTTGAAGGCCAAATCACATATCGTGAGAAAACATGAAGTAGTATCGAAATATTGGTAAAAACGAATATATTTACGTATAATCACACTATATGAAAAACGTGAAAAAGTCACTATATTTCCAAATTTGAGGATTTTAACTTCAAATTATAATGCGAAGTTTCGTATTATTTAGAACCTAGAAAAGACATTAAAATGTTGTTTCCAATACAAATGATAAAAATCAATGTGTTTTCATTTGAATTAACTAAAATGTTCCTGATTTTCCGCTCAAATAACCAATGGAAGATATACACGTAAAACCGCTTTAATCCTGCTGAAACGTCGATATATGCAATAAAAACAAAACTTTTCCCCTTCTCAATATCTTACACAGTATCATGACGAGAAACAAATAGTTGATAGCAAATGAAGTATTTAAGGTTAATTTCTAAGTAATTATGTGTTTGCATCTTTTTTATCGTATTATAAATGAATTAATAACATTAACTGAAAATTCACAAAAACGAGGAAAAACGGTAAAATGTTGTCTAATTTGATGATATTTTGTTTAAATAACATGAAGGAAAAGGGGATGATAAACGTCAAAATATTGCTAGATTCGATGATTTTTAGTACAAAATAAAATGCAAGAAAACTTGCTAAAAAATGCAATATCATGCGAAATTCTGTGATTTGAAGGCTAAATCACATGTCGTGAGAAAACATGAAGTTGTATCGAAATATTGGTAAAAACGAATATATATACGTATAATCACACTACATGAAAAACGTGAAAAAGTCACTATATTACCAAATTTGAGGATTTTAACTTCAAATCATAAAATGAAGTTTCGTATTATTTAGATCCCAAAAAAGGCATTAAAATGTTGTTTCCAATACAAATGATAAAAATCAATATGTTTTCATTAGAATTAACTAAAATGTTCCTGATTTTCCGTTTATATTACCAATGGAAGATTTACACGTAAAACCGCTCTAATCCGGCTGACACGTCGATATAGGCAATAAAAACAGAACTTCTCCCCTTTTCAATATCTTACACAGTATCTTATCGAGAAACAAATAGTTGATTGCAAATATAAGTATTTAAGGTTAATTTCTAAGCAATTATGTGTTTACATCATTTTTATCGTATATTAAATTAATTAATAAAAATAAACTTAAAATTCACAAAAACGAGAAAAAACGGTAAAATATTGCATAATTCGATGATATTTTGTTTAAATCACATAAAGGAAAAGGGGATGATAAACGTCAAAATTTTGTTAAATTCGATGATAATTGGTAGAAAGCAAAATGCAAGAAAACTTGGTTAAATATGCAATAGTATGCGGAAATTCTGAGATTTGAAGGCCAAATCCTGAGACAACATGAAGTAGTATCGAAATATTGGTAAAAACGAATATATTTCCGGAAAATCACGCTACATGAAAAACGTGAGAAAAGTTACCATATATTACCAAATATTACCAAATTTGAGGATTTTAACTTCAAATCAGAAAACGAGCTTTCGTATTATTTAGATCCTAGAAAAGACATGAAAATGTTGTTTCCAATACCAATGATAAAAATCAATGTGTTTTCATTGGAATTAACGAAAATGTTCCTGATTTTCCGTTTATATTACAAATGGAAGATTTACACGTAAAACTGCTTTAATCCGGCTGAAACGTCGATATATGCAATAAAAATAGAACTTCTCCCCTTTTCAATATCTTACACAGTATCTTAACGAGAAACAAATAGTTGATTGCAAATGAAGTATTTAAGGTTAATTTCTAAGCAATTATGTGTTTGCATCATTTTTATCGTATTATAAATGAATTAATAACAATAAACTGAAAATTCACAAAAACGTGGCAAAACGGATAAATATTGCCTAATTCAATGACATTTTGTTTAAATCACATAAAGGAAAAGGGGATGATAAACGTCAAAATATTGCTAAATTCGATGATTTTTAGTACAAAACAAAATGTAAGAAAACTTGCTAAAAAATGCAATATCATGCGAAATTCTGTGATTTGAAGGCTAAATCACATATCGTGAGAAAACATGAAGTAGTATCGAAATATTGGTAAAAACGAATATATTTACGTATAATCACACTATATGAAAAACGTGAAAAAGTCACTATATTTCCAAATTTGAGGATTTTAACTTCAAATTATAATGCGAAGTTTCGTATTATTTAGAACCTAGAAAAGACATTAAAATGTTGTTTCCAATACAAATGATAAAAATCAATGTGTTTCATTTGAATTAACTAAAATGTTCCTGATTTTCCGCTCAAATAACCAATGGAAGATATACACGTAAAACCGCTCTAATCCGGCTGAAACGTCGAAATATGCAATAAAATCAGAACTTCTCCCCTTTTCAATATCTTATTCAGTATCTTAACGAGAAACAAATAGTTGATTGAAAATGAAGTATTTAAGGTTAATTTCTAACCAATTATGTGTTTGCATCTTTTTTATCATATAATAAATGAGTTAATAACAATAAACTGAAAATTCACCAAAACGTGGAAAAACGGTAAAATATTGCCTAATTCGATGATATTTTGTTTAAATCACATAAAGAAAAAGGGGATGATAAACATCAAAGTATTGATAAATTCGATGACTTTTAATACAAAACAAAATGCAAGAAAACTTGCTAAAAAATGCAATATTATGCGAAATTCTGAGATTTGAAGGCCAAATCACATATCGTGAGAAACATTAAGTGTTATCGAAATATTGGTAAAAACGAATATATTTACGTAAAATCACACCACATGAAAAACGTGAGAAAAGTCACTATATTACCTAATTTGAGGATTTTTTAACTTTAAATCATAAAACGAAGTTTCGTATTATTTAGATCCCAAAAAAGACATTAAAATGTTGTTTCCAATACAAATGATAAAAATCAATGTGTTTTCATTAGAATTAACTAAAATGTTCCTGATTTTCCGTTTATATTACCAATGGAAGATATACACGTAAAACCGCTCTAATCCGGCTGAAACGTAAAATCACACTACATGAAAAACGTGAGAAAAGTCACTATATTACCAAATTTGAGGATTTTAACTTCAAATCATAAAATGAAGTTTCGTATTATTTAGATCCCCAAAAAGACATTAAAATGTTGTTTCCAATACAAATGGTAAAAATCAATGTATTTTCATTAGAATTAACTAAAATGTTCCTGATTTTCCGTTTATATTAACAATGGAAGATTTACACGTAAAACCGCTCTAATCCGGCTGAAACGTCGATATAGGCAATAAAAACAGAACTTCTCCCCTTTTCAATATCTTACACAGTATCTTATCGAGAAACAAATAGTTGATTGCAAATATAAGTATTTAAGTTTAATTTCTAAGCAATTATGTGTTTACATCATTTTTATCGTATATTAAATGAATTAATAAAAATAAACTTAAAATTCACAAAAACGAGAAAAAACGGTAAAATATTGCATAATTCGATGATATTTTGTTTAAATCACATAAAGGAAAAAGGGATGATAAACGTCAAAATTTTGTTAAGTTCGATGATAATTGGTAGAAAGCAAAATGCAAGAAAACTTGGTTAAATGTGCAATAGTATGCGGAAATTCTGAGATTTGAATGCCAAATCCTGAGACAACATGAAGTAGTATCGAAATATTGGTAAAAACGAATATATTTCCGGAAAATCACGCTACATGAAAAACGTGAGAAAAGTTACCATATATTACCAAATATTACCAAATTTGAGGATTTTAACTTCAAATCAGAAAACGAGCTTTCGTATTATTTAGATCCTAGAAAAGACATGAAAATGTTGTTTCCAATACCAATGATAAAAATCAATGTGTTTTCATTGGAATTAACGAAAATGTTCCTGATTTTCCGTTTATATTACAAATGGAAGATTTACACGTAAAACTGCTTTAATCCGGCTGAAACGTCGATATATGCAATAAAAATAGAACTTCTCCCCTTTTCAATATCTTACACAGTATATTAACGAGAAACAAATAGTTGATTGCAAATGAAGTTTTTAAGGTTAATTTCTAAGCAATTATGTGTTTGCATCATTTTTATCGTATATTAAATGAATTAATAACAATAAACTGAAAATTCACAAAAACGTGGCAAAACGGATAAATATTGCCTAATTCAATGACATTTTGTTTAAATCACATAAAGGAAAAGGGGATGATAAACGTCAAAATATTGCTAAATTCGATGATTTTTAGTACAAAACAAAATGCAAGAAAACTTGCTAAAAAATGCAATATCATGCGAAATTCTGTGATTTGAAGGCCAAATCACATATCGTGAGAAAACATGAAGTAGTATCGAAATATTGGTAAAAACGAATATATTTACGTATAATCACACTATATGAAAAACGTGAAAAAGTCACTATATTTCCAAATTTGAGGATTTTAACTTCAAATTATAATGCGAAGTTTCGTATTATTTAGAACCTAGAAAAGACATTAAAATGTTGTTTCCAATACAAATGATAAAAATCAATGTGTTTTCATTTGAATTAACTAAAATGTTCCTGATTTTCCGCTCAAATAACCAATGGAAGATATACACGTAAAACCGCTTTAATCCTGCTGAAACGTCGATATATGCAATAAAAACAAAACTTTTCCCCTTCTCAATATCTTACACAGTATCATGACGAGAAACAAATAGTTGATAGCAAATGAAGTATTTAAGGTTAATTTCTAAGTAATTATGTGTTTGCATCTTTTTTATCGTATTATAAATGAATTAATAACATTAACTGAAAATTCACAAAAACGAGGAAAAACGGTAAAATGTTGTCTAATTTGATGATATTTTGTTTAAATAACATGAAGGAAAAGGGGATGATAAACGTCAAAATATTGCTAGATTCGATGATTTTTAGTACAAAATAAAATGCAAGAAAACTTGCTAAAAAATGCAATATCATGCGAAATTCTGTGATTTGAAGGCTAAATCACATGTCGTGAGAAAACATGAAGTTGTATCGAAATATTGGTAAAAACGAATATATATACGTATAATCACACTACATGAAAAACGTGAAAAAGTCACTATATTACCAAATTTTAGGATTTTAACTTCAAAACATAAAGCGAAGTTTCGTATTATTTAGATCCTAGAAAAGACATATTAAAATGTTGTTTCCAATACAAGTGATAAAAATCAATGTGTTTTCATTAGAATTAACTAAAATGTTCTTCATTTTCCGCTTATATTACCAATGGAAGATGTACACGTAAAACCGCTCTAATCCGGCTGAAACGTCGAAATATGCAATAAAATCAGAACTTCTCCCCTTTTCAATATCTTATTCAGTATCTTAACGAGAAACAAATAGTTGATTGAAAATGAAGTATTTAAGGTTAATTTCTAACCAATTATGTGTTTGCATCTTTTTTATCATATAATAAATGAGTTAATAACAATAAACTGAAAATTCACCAAAACGTGGAAAAACGGTAAAATATTGCCTAATTCGATGATATTTTGTTTAAATCACATAAAGAAAAAGGGGATGATAAACATCAAAGTATTGATAAATTCGATGACTTTTAATACAAAACAAAATGGAAGAAAACTTGCTAAAAAATGCAATATTATGCGAAATTCTGAGATTTGAAAGCCAAATCACATATCGTGAGAAACATTAAGTGTTATCGAAATATTGGTAAAAACGAATATATTTACGTAAAATCACACTACATGAAAAACGTGAGAAAAGTCACTATATTACCTAATTTGAGGATTTTTTAACTTCAAATCATAAAACGAAGTTTCGTATTATTTAGATCCCAAAAAAGACATTAAAATGTTGTTTCCAATACAAATGATAAAAATCAATGTGTTTTCATTAGAATTAACTAAAATGTTCCTGATTTTCCGTTTATATTACCAATGGAAGATATACACGTAAAACCGCTCTAATCCGGCTGAAACGTAAAATCACACTACATGAAAAACGTGAGAAAAGTCACTATATTACCAAATTTGAGGATTTTAACTTCAAATCATAAAATGAAGTTTCGTATTATTTAGATCCCCAAAAAGACATTAAAATGTTGTTTCCAATACAAATGGTAAAATTCAATGTGTTTTCATTAGAATTAACTAAAATGTTCCTGATTTTCCGTTTATATTAACAATGGAAGATTTACACGTAAAACCGCTCTAATCCGGCTGAAACGTCGATATAGGCAATAAAAACAGAGCTTCTCCCCTTTTCAATATCTTACACAGTATCTTATCGAGAAACAAATAGTTGATTGCAAATATAAGTATTTAAGGTTAATTTCTAAGCAATTATGTGTTTACATCATTTTTATCGTATATTAAATGAATTAATAAAAATAAACATAAAATTCACAAAAACGAGAAAAAACGGTAAAATATTGCATAATTCGATGATATTTTGTTTAAATCACATAAAGGAAAAAGGGATGATAAACGTCAAAATTTTGTTAATTTCGATGATAATTGGTAGAAAGCAAAATGCAAGAAAACTTGGTTAAATGTGCAATAGTATGCGGAAATTCTGAGATTTGAAGGCCAAATCCTGAGACAACATGAAGTAGTATCGAAATATTGGTAAAAACGAATATATTTCCGGAAAATCACGCTACATGAAAAACGTGAGAAAAGTTACCATATATTACCAAATATTACCAAATTTGAGGATTTTAACTTCAAATCAGAAAACGAGCTTTCGTATTATTTAGATCCTAGAAAAGACATGAAAATGTTGTTTCCAATACCAATGATAAAAATCAATGTGTTTTCATTGGAATTAACGAAAATGTTCCTGATTTTCCGTTTATATTACAAATGGAAGATTTACACGTAAAACTGCTTTAATCCGGCTGAAACGTCGATATATGCAATAAAAATAGAACTTCTCCCCTTTTCAATATCTTACACAGTATCTTAACGAGAAACAAATAGTTGATTGCAAATGAAGTATTTAAGGTTAATTTCTAAGCAATTATGTGTTTGCATCATTTTTATCGTATATTAAATGAATTAATAACAATAAACTGAAAATTCACAAAAACGTGGCAAAACGGATAAATATTGCCTAATTCAATGACATTTTGTTTAAATCACATAAAGGAAAAGGGGATGATAAACGTCAAAATATTGCTAAATTCGATGATTTTTAGTACAAAACAAAATGCAAGAAAACTTGCTAAAAAATGCAATATCATGCGAAATTCTGTGATTTGAAGGCCAAATCACATATCGTGAGAAAACATGAAGTAGTATCGAAATATTGGTAAAAACGAATATATTTACGTATAATCACACTATATGAAAAACGTGAAAAAGTCACTATATTTCCAAATTTGAGGATTTTAACTTCAAATTATAATGCGAAGTTTCGTATTATTTAGAACCTAGAAAAGACATTAAAATGTTGTTTCCAATACAAATGATAAAAATCAATGTGTTTTCATTTGAATTAACTAAAATGTTCCTGATTTTCCGCTCAAATAACCAATGGAAGATATACACGTAAAACCGCTTTAATCCTGCTGAAACGTCGATATATGCAATAAAAACAAAACTTTTCCCCTTCTCAATATCTTACACAGTATCACGACGAGAAACAAATAGTTGATAGCAAATGAAGTATTTAAGGTTAATTTCTAAGTAATTATGTGTTTGCATCTTTTTTATCGTATTATAAATGAATTAATAACAATAAACTGAAAATTCAACAAACGAGGAAAAACGGTAAAATGTTGTCTAATTTGATGATATTTTGTTTAAATAACATGAAGGAAAAGGGGATGAAAAACGTCAAAATATTGCTAGATTCGATAATTTTTAGTACAAAATAAAATGCAAGAAAACTTGCTAAAAAATGCAATATCATGCGAAATTCTGTGATTTGAAGGCTAAATCACATGTCGTGAGAAAACATGAAGTTGTATCGAAATATTGGTAAAAACGAATATATATACGTATAATCACACTACATGAAAAACGTGAAAAAGTCACTATATTACCAAATTTTAGGATTTTAACTTCAAATCATAAAGCGAAGTTTCGTATTATTTAGATCCTAGAAAAGACATATTAAAATGTTGTTTCCAATACAAGTGATAAAAATCAATGTGTTGTCATTAGAATTAACTAAAATGTTCTTCATTTTCCGCTTATATTACCAATGGAAGATGTACACGTAAAACCGCTCTAATCCGGCTGAAACGTCGAAATATGCAATAAAATCAGAACTTCTCCCCTTTTCAATATCTTATTCAGTATCTTAACGAGAAACAAATAGTTGATTGAAAATGAAGTATTTAAGGTTAATTTCTAACCAATTATGTGTTTGCATCTTTTTTATCATATAATAAATGAGTTAATAACAATAAACTGAAAATTCACCAAAACGTGGAAAAACGGTAAAATATTGCCTAATTCGATGATATTTTGTTTAAATCACATAAAGAAAAAGGGGATGATAAACATCAAAGTATTGATAAATTCGATGACTTTTAATACAAAACAAAATGCAAGAAAACTTGCTAAAAAATGCAATATTATGCGAAATTCTGAGATTTGAAAGCCAAATCACATATCGTGAGAAACATTAAGTGTTATCGAAATATTGGTAAAAACGAATATATTTACGTAAAATCACACTACATGAAAAACGTGAGAAAAGTCACTATATTACCTAATTTGAGGATTTTTTAACTTCAAATCATAAAACGAAGTTTCGTATTATTTAGATCCCAAAAAAGACATTAAAATGTTGTTTCCAATACAAATGATAAAAATCAATGTGTTTTCATTAGAATTAACTAAAATGTTCCTGATTTTCCGTTTATATTACGAATGGAAGATATACACGTAAAACCGCTCTAATCCGGCTGAAACGTAAAATCACACTACATGAAAAACGTGAGAAAAGTCACTATATTACCAAATTTGAGGATTTTAACTTCAAATCATAAAATGAAGTTTCGTATTATTTAGATCCCCAAAAAGACATTAAAATGTTGTTTCCAATACAAATGGTAAAAATCAATGTGTTTTCATTAGAATTAACTAAAATGTTCCTGATTTTCCGTTTATATTAACAATGGAAGATTTACACGTAAAACCGCTCTAATCCGGCTGAAACGTCGATATAGGCAATAAAAACAGAGCTTCTCCCCTTTTCAATATCTTACACAGTATCTTATCGAGAAACAAATAGTTGATTGCAAATATAAGTATTTAAGGTTAATTTCTAAGCAATTATGTGTTTACATCATTTTTATCGTATATTAAATGAATTAATAAAAATAAACTTAAAATTCACAAAAACGAGAAAAAACGGTAAAATATTGCATAATTCGATGATATTTTGTTTAAATCACATAAAGGAAAAAGGGATGATAAACGTGAAAATTTTGTTAAATTCGATGATAATTGGTAGAAAGCAAAATGCAAGAAAACTTGGTTAAATGTGCAATAGTATGCGGAAATTCTGAGATTTGAAGGCCAAATCCTGAGACAACATGAAGTAGTATCGAAATATTGGTAAAAACGAATATATTTCCGGAAAATCACGCTACATGAAAAACGTGAGAAAAGTTACCATATATTACCAAATATTACCAAATTTGAGGATTTTAACTTCAAATCAGAAAACGAGCTTTCGTATTATTTAGATCCTAGAAAAGACATGAAAATGTTGTTTCCAATACCAATGATAAAAATCAATGTGTTTTCATTGGAATTAACGAAAATGTTCCTGATTTTCCGTTTATATTACAAATGGAAGATTTACACGTAAAACTGCTTTAATCCGGCTGAAACGTCGATATATGCAATAAAAATAGAACTTCTCCCCTTTTCAATATCTTACACAGTATCTTAACGAGAAACAAATAGTTGATTGCAAATGAAGTATTTAAGGTTAATTTCTAAGCAATTATGTGTTTGCATCATTTTTATCGTATATTAAATGAATTAATAACAATAAACTGAAAATTCACAAAAACGTGGCAAAACGGATAAATATTGCCTAATTCAATGACATTTTGTTTAAATCACATAAAGGAAAAGGGGATGATAAACGTCAAAATATTGCTAAATTCGATGATTTTTAGTACAAAACAAAATGCAAGAAAACTTGCTAAAAAATGCAATATCATGCGAAATTCTGTGATTTGAAGGCCAAATCACATATCGTGAGAAAACATGAAGTAGTATCGAAATATTGGTAAAAACGAATATATTTATGTATAATCACACTATATGAAAAACGTGAAAAAGTCACTATATTTCCAAATTTGAGGATTTTAACTTCAAATTATAATGCGAAGTTTCGTATTATTTAGAACCTAGAAAAGACATTAAAATGTTGTTTCCAATACAAATGATAAAAATCAATGTGTTTTCATTTGAATTAACTAAAATGTTCCTGATTTTCCTCTCAAATAACCAACACGTAAAACCGCTTTAATCCTGCTGAAACGTCGATATATGCAATAAATACAAAACTTTTCCCCTTCTCAATATCTTACACAGTATCATGACGAGAAACAAATAGTTGATAGCAAATGAAGTATTTCAGGTTAATTTCTAAGTAATTATGTGTTTGCATCTTTTTTATCGTATTATAAATGAATTAATAACAATAAACTGAAAATTCACAAAAACGAGGAAAAACGGTAAAATGTTGTCTAATTTGATGATAATTTGTTTAAATAACATGAAGGAAAAGGGGATGATAAACGTCAAAATATTGCTAGATTCGATGATTTTTAGTACAAAATAAAATGCAAGAAAACTTGCTAAAAAATGCAATATCATGCGAAATTCTGTGATTTGAAGGCTAAATCACATGTCGTGAGAAAACATGAAGTTGTATCGAAATATTGGTAAAAACGAATATATATACGTATAATCACACTACATGAAAAACGTGAAAAAGTCACTATATTACCAAATTTGAGGATTTTAACTTCAAATCATAAAGCGAAGTTTCGTATTATTTAGATCCTAGAAAAGACATATTAAAATGTTGTTTCCAATACAAGTGATAAAAATCAATGTGTTTTCATTAGAATTAACTAAAATGTTCTTCATTTTCCGCTTATTTTACCAATGGAAGATGTACACGTAAAACCGCTCTAATCCGGCTGAAACGTCGAAATATGCAATAAAATCAGAACTTCTCCCCTTTTCAATATCTTATTCAGTATCTTAACGAGAAACAAATAGTTGATTGAAAATGAAGTATTTAAGGTTAATTTCTAACCAATTATGTGTTTGCATCTTTTTTATCATATAATAAATGAGTTAATAACAATAAACTGAAAATTCACCAAAACGTGGAAAAACGGTAAAATATTGCCTAATTCGATGATATTTTGTTTAAATCACATAAAGAAAAAGGGGATGATAAACATCAAAGTATTGATAAATTCGATGACTTTTAATACAAAACAAAATGCAAGAAAACTTGCTAAAAAATGCAATATTATGCGAAATTCTGAGATTTGAAGGCCAAATCACATATCGTGAGAAACATTAAGTGTTATCGAAATATTGGTTAAACGAATATATTTACGTAAAATCACACTACATGAAAAACGTGAGAAAAGTCACTATATTACCTAATTTGAGGATTTATTAACTTCAAATCATAAAACGAAGTTTCGTATTATTTAGATCCCAAAAAAGACATTAAAATGTTGTTTCCAATACAAATGATAAAAATCAATGTGTTTTCATTAGAATTAACTAAAATGTTCCTGATTTTCCGTTTATATTACCAATGGAAGATATACATGTAAAACCGCTCTAATCCGGCTGAAACGTAAAATCACACTACATGAAAAACGTGAGAAAAGTCACTATATTACCAAATTTGAGGATTTTAACTTCAAATCATAAAATGAAGTTTCGTATTATTTAGATCCCCA
This sequence comes from Procambarus clarkii, assembly GCF_040958095.1. NCBI lineage: Eukaryota > Metazoa > Arthropoda > Malacostraca > Decapoda > Cambaridae > Procambarus > Procambarus clarkii. The sequence continues at coordinate 3,578,240 of NC_091150.1, read as the reverse complement.
AAAAGACATTAAAATGTTGTTTCCAATACAAATGGTAAAAATCAATGTATTTTCATTAGAATTAACTAAAATGTTCCTGATTTTCCGTTTATATTAACAATGGAAGATTTACACGTAAAACCGCTCTAATCCGGCTGAAACGTCGATATAGGCAATAAAAACAGAACTTCTCCCCTTTTCAATATCTTACACAGTATCTTATCGAGAAACAAATAGTTGATTGCAAATATAAGTATTTAAGGTTAATTTCTAAGCAATTATGTGTTTACATCATTTTTATCGTATATTAAATGAATTAATAAAAATAAACTTAAAATTCACAAAAACGAGAAAAAACGGTAAAATATTGCATAATTCGATGATATTTTGTTTAAATCACATAAAGGAAAAAGGGATGATAAACGTCAAAATTTTGTTAAATTCGATGATAATTGGTAGAAAGCAAAATGCAAGAAAACTTGGTTAAATGTGCAATAGAATGCGGAAATTCTGAGATTTGAAGGCCAAATCCTGAGACAACATGAAGTAGTATCGAAATATTGGTAAAAACGAATATATTTCCGGAAAATCACGCTACATGAAAAACGTGAGAAAAGTTACCATATATTACCAAATATTACCAAATTTGAGGATTTTAACTTCAAATCAGAAAACGAGCTTTCGTATTATTTAGATCCTAGAAAAGACATGAAAATGTTGTTTCCAATACCAATGATAAAAATCAATGTGTTTTCATTGGAATTAACGAAAATGTTCCTGATTTTCCGTTTATATTACAAATGGAAGATTTACACGTAAAACTGCTTTAATCCGGCTGAAACGTCGATATATGCAATAAAAATAGAACTTCTCCCCTTTTCAATATCTTACACAGTATCTTAACGAGAAACAAATAGTTGATTGCAAATGAAGTATTTAAGGTTAATTTCTAAGCAATTATGTGTTTGCATCATTTTTATCGTATATTAAATGAATTAATAACAATAAACTGAAAATTCACAAAAACGTGGCAAAACGGATAAATATTGCCTAATTCAATGACATTTTGTTTAAATCACATAAAGGAAAAGGGGATGATAAACGTCAAAATATTGCTAAATTCGATGATTTTTAGTACAAAACAAAATGCAAGAAAACTTGCTAAAAAATGCAATATCATGCGAAATTCTGTGATTTGAAGGCCAAATCACATATCGTGAGAAAACATGAAGTAGTATCGAAATATTGGTAAAAACGAATATATTTATGTATAATCACACTATATGAAAAACGTGAAAAAGTCACTATATTTCCAAATTTGAGGATTTTAACTTCAAATTATAATGCGAAGTTTCGTATTATTTAGAACCTAGAAAAGACATTAAAATGTTGTTTCCAATACAAATGATAAAAATCAATGTGTTTTCATTTGAATTAACTAAAATGTTCCTGATTTTCCTCTCAAATAACCAACACGTAAAACCGCTTTAATCCTGCTGAAACGTCGATATATGCAATAAATACAAAACTTTTCCCCTTCTCAATATCTTACACAGTATCATGACGAGAAACAAATAGTTGATAGCAAATGAAGTATTTCAGGTTAATTTCTAAGTAATTATGTGTTTGCATCTTTTTTATCGTATTATAAATGAATTAATAACAATAAACTGAAAATTCACAAAAACGAGGAAAAACGGTAAAATGTTGTCTAATTTGATGATAATTTGTTTAAATAACATGAAGGAAAAGGGGATGATAAACGTCAAAATATTGCTAGATTCGATGATTTTTAGTACAAAATAAAATGCAAGAAAACTTGCTAAAAAATGCAATATCATGCGAAATTCTGTGATTTGAAGGCTAAATCACATGTCGTGAGAAAACATGAAGTTGTATCGAAATATTGGTAAAAACGAATATATATACGTATAATCACACTACATGAAAAACGTGAAAAAGTCACTATATTACCAAATTTGAGGATTTTAACTTCAAATCATAAAGCGAAGTTTCGTATTATTTAGATCCTAGAAAAGACATATTAAAATGTTGTTTCCAATACAAGTGATAAAAATCAATGTGTTTTCATTAGAATTAACTAAAATGTTCTTCATTTTCCGCTTATATTACCAATGGAAGATGTACACGTAAAACCGCTCTAATCCGGCTGAAACGTCGAAATATGCAATAAAATCAGAACTTCTCCCCTTTTCAATATCTTATTCAGTATCTTAACGAGAAACAAATAGTTGATTGAAAATGAAGTATTTAAGGTTAATTTCTAACCAATTATGTGTTTGCATCTTTTTTATCATATAATAAATGAGTTAATAACAATAAACTGAAAATTCACCAAAACGTGGAAAAACGGTAAAATATTGCCTAATTCGATGATATTTTGTTTAAATCACATAAAGAAAAAGGGGATGATAAACATCAAAGTATTGATAAATTCGATGACTTTTAATACAAAACAAAATGCAAGAAAACTTGCTAAAAAATGCAATATTATGCGAAATTCTGAGATTTGAAGGCCAAATCACATATCGTGAGAAACATTAAGTGTTATCGAAATATTGGTAAAAACGAATATATTTACGTAAAATCACACTACATGAAAAACGTGAGAAAAGTCACTATATTACCTAATTTGAGGATTTTTTAACTTCAAATCATAAAACGAAGTTTCGTATTATTTAGATCCCAAAAAAGACATTAAAATGTTGTTTCCAATACAAATGATAAAAATCAATGTGTTTTCATTAGAATTAACTAAAATGTTCCTGATTTTCCGTTTATATTACCAATGGAAGATATACATGTAAAACCGCTCTAATCCGGCTGAAACGTAAAATCACACTACATGAAAAACGTGAGAAAAGTCACTATATTACCAAATTTGAGGATTTTAACTTCAAATCATAAAATGAAGTTTCGTATTATTTAGATCCCCAAAAAGACATTAAAATGTTGTTTCCAATACAAATGGTAAAAATCAATGTATTTTCATTAGAATTAACTAAAATGTTCCTGATTTTCCGTTTATATTAACAATGGAAGATTTACACGTAAAACCGCTCTAATCCGGCTGAAACGTCGATATAGGCAATAAAAACAGAACTTCTCCCCTTTTCAATATCTTACACAGTATCTTATCGAGAAACAAATAGTTGATTGCAAATATTAGTATTTAAGGTTAATTTCTAAGCAATTATGTGTTTACATCATTTTTATCGTATATTAAATTAATTAATAAAAATAAACTTAAAATTCACAAAAACGAGAAAAAACGGTAAAATATTGCATAATTCGATGATATTTTGTTTAAATCACATAAAGGAAAAAGGGATGATAAACGTCAAAATTTTGTTAAATTCGATGATAATTGGTAGAAAGCAAAATGCAAGAAAACTTGGTTAAATGTGCAATAGAATGCGGAAATTCTGAGATTTGAAGGCCAAATCCTGAGACAACATGAAGTAGTATCGAAATATTGGTAAAAACGAATATATTTCCGGAAAATCACGCTACATGAAAAACGTGAGAAAAGTTACCATATATTACCAAATATTACCAAATTTGAGGATTTTAACTTCAAATCAGAAAACGAGCTTTCGTATTATTTAGATCCTAGAAAAGACATGAAAATGTTGTTTCCAATACCAATGATAAAAATCAATGTGTTTTCATTGGAATTAACGAAAATGTTCCTGATTTTCCGTTTATATTACAAATGGAAGATTTACACGTAAAACTGCTTTAATCCGGCTGAAACGTCGATATATGCAATAAAAATAGAACTTCTCCCCTTTTCAATATCTTACACAGTATCTTAACGAGAAACAAATAGTTGATTGCAAATGAAGTATTTAAGGTTAATTTCTAAGCAATTATGTGTTTGCATCATTTTTATCGTATATTAAATGAATTAATAACAATAAACTGAAAATTCACAAAAACGTGGCAAAACGGATAAATATTGCCTAATTCAATGACATTTTGTTTAAATCACATAAAGGAAAAGGGGATGATAAACGTCAAAATATTGCTAAATTCGATGATTTTTAGTACAAAACAAAATGCAAGAAAACTTGCTAAAAAATGCCATATCATGCGAAATTCTGTGATTTGAAGGCCAAATCACATATCGTGAGAAAACATGAAGTAGTATCGAAATATTGGTAAAAACGAATATATTTACGTATAATCACACTATATGAAAAACGTGAAAAAGTCACTATATTTCCAAATTTGAGGATTTTAACTTCAAATTATAATGCGAAGTTTCGTATTATTTAGAACCTAGAAAAGATATTAAAATGTTGTTTCCAATACAAATGATAAAAATCAATGTGTTTTCATTTGAATTAACTAAAATGTTCCTGATTTTCCGCTCAAATAACCAACACGTAAAACCGCTTTAATCCGGCTGAAACGTCGATATATGCAATAAAAACAAAACTTTTCCCCTTCTCAATATCTTACACAGTATCATGACGAGAAACAAATAGTTGATAGCAAATGAAGTATTTAAGGTTAATTTCTAAGTAATTATGTGTTTGCATCTTTTTTATCGTATTATAAATGAATTAATAACAATAAACTGAAAATTCACAAAAACGAGGAAAAACGGTAAAATGTTGTCTAATTTGATGATATTTTGTTTAAATAACATGAAGGAAAAGGGGATGATAAACGTCAAAATATTGCTAGATTCGATGATTTTTAGTACAAAATAAAATGCAAGAAAACTTGCTAAAAAATGCAATATCATGCGAAATTCTGTGATTTGAAGGCTAAATCACATGTCGTGAGAAAACATGAAGTTGTATCGAAATATTGGTAAAAACGAATATATATACGTATAATCACACTACATGAAAAACGTGAAAAAGTCACTATATTACCAAATTTGAGGATTTTAACTTCAAATCATAAAGCGAAGTTTCGTATTATTTAGATCCTAGAAAAGACATATTAAAATGTTGTTTCCAATACAAGTGATAAAAATCAATGTGTTTTCATTAGAATTAACTAAAATGTTCTTCATTTTCCGCTTATATTACCAATGGAAGATGTACACGTAAAACCACTCTAATCCGGCTGAAACGTCGAAATATGCAATAAAATCAGAACTTCTCCCCTTTTCAATATCTTATTCAGTATCTTAACGAGAAACAAATAGTTGATTGAAAATGAAGTATTTAGGTTAATTTCTAACCAATTATGTGTTTGCATCTTTTTTATCATATAATAAATGAGTTAATAACAATCAACTGAAAATTCACCAAAACGTGGAAAAATGGTAAAATATTGCCTAATTCGATGATATTTTGTTTAAATCACATAAAGAAAAAGGGGATGATAAACATCAAAGTATTGATAAATTCGATGACTTTTAATACAAAACAAAATGCAAGAAAACTTGCTAAAAAATGCAATATTATGCGAAATTCTGAGATTTGAAGGCCAAATCACATATCGTGAGAAACATTAAGTGTTATCGAAATATTGGTAAAAACGAATATATTTACGTAAAATCACACTACATGAAAAACGTGAGAAAAGTCACTATATTACCTAATTTGAGGATTTTTTTAACTTCAAATCATAAAACGAAGTTTCGTATTATTTAGATCCCAAAAAAGACATTAAAATGTTGTTTCCAATACAAATGATAAAAATCAATGTGTTTTCATTAGAATTAACTAAAATGTTCCTGATTTTCCGTTTATATTACCAATGGAAGATATACACGTAAAACCGCTCTAATCCGGCTGAAACGTAAAATCACACTACATGAAAAACGTGAGAAAAGTCACTATATTACCAAATTTGAGGATTTTAACTTCAAATCATAAAATGAAGTTTCGTATTATTTAGATCCCCAAAAAGACATTAAAATGTTGTTTCCAATACAAATGGTAAAAATCAATGTATTTTCATTAGAATTAACTAAAATGTTCCTGATTTTCCGTTTATATTAACAATGGAAGATTTACACGTAAAACCGCTCTAATCCGGCTGAAACGTCGATATAGGCAATAAAAACAGAACTTCTCCCCTTTTCAATATCTTACACAGTATCTTATCGAGAAACAAATAGTTGATTGCAAATATAAGTATTTAAGGCTAATTTCTAAGCAATTATGTGTTTACATCATTTTTATCGTATATTAAATGAATTAATAAAAATAAACTTAAAATTCACAAAAACGAGAAAAAACGGTAAAATATTGCATAATTCGATGATATTTTGTTTAAATCACATAAAGGAAAAAGGGATGATAAACGTCAAAATTTTGTTAAATTCGATGATAATTGGTAGAAAGCAAAATGCAAGAAAACTTGGTTAAATGTGCAATAGTATGCGAAATTCTGAGATTTGAAGGCCAAATCGTGAGACAACATGAAGTAGTATCGAAATATTGGTAAAAACGAATATATTTACGGAAAATCACGCTACATGAAAAACGTGAGAAAAGTTACCATACATTACCAAATATTACCAAATTTGAGGATTTTAACTTCAAATCAGAAAAAGAGCTTTCGTATTATTTAGATCCTAGAAAAGACATGAAAATGTTGTTTCTAATACCAAAGATAAAAATCAATGTGTTTTCATTAGAATTTACTAAAATGTTCCTGATTTTCCGTTTATATTACCAATGGAAGATTTACACGTAAAACCGCTCTAATCCGGCTGAAACGTCGATATATGCAATAAAAACAGAACTTCTCCCCTTTTCAATATCTTACTCAGTATCCTAACGAGAAACAAATAGTTGAATGAAAATGAAGTATTTAAGGTTAATTTCTAACCAATTATGTGTTTGCATCTTTTTTATCGTATAATAAATGAGTTAATAACAATAAACTGAAAATTCACCAAAACGTGGAAAAACGGTAAAATATTGCCTAATTCGATGATATTTTGTTTAAATCACATAAAGAAAAAGGGGATGATAAACATCAAAGTATTGATAAATTCGATGATTTTTAATACAAAACAAAATGCAAGAAAACTTGCTAAAAAATGCAATATTATGCGAAATTCTGAGATTTGAAGGCCAAATCACATATCGTGAGAAACATTAAGTGTTATCGAAATATTGGTAAAAACGAATATATTTACATAAAATCACACTACATGAAAAACGTGAGAAAAGTCACTATATTACCAAATTTGAGGATTTTAACTTCAAATCATAAAACGAAGTTTCGTATTATTTAGATCCCAAAAAAGACATTAAAATGTTGTTTCCAATACAAATGATAAAAATCAATGTGTTTTCATTAGAATTAACTAAAATGTTCCTGATTTTCCCTTTATTACCAATGGAAGATTTACACGTAAAACCGCTCTAATCCGGCTGAAACGTAAAATCACACTACATAAAAAACGTGAGAAAAGTCACTATATTACCAAATTTGAGGATTTTAACTTCAAATCATAAAATGAAGTTTTATATTATTTAGATCCCAAAAAAGACATTAAAATGTTGTTTCCAATACAAATGATAAAAATCAATGTGTTTTCATTAGAATTAACTAAAATGTTCCTGATTTTCCGTTTATATTACCAATTGAAGATTTACACATAAAACCGCTCTAATCCGGCTGGAACGTCGATATAGGCAATAAAAACAGAACTTCTCCCCTTTTGAATATCTTACACAGTATCTTAACGAGAAACAAATAGTTGATTGCAAATATAAGTATTTAAGGTTAATTTCTAAGCAATTATGCGTTTGCATCATTTTTATCGTATATTAAATGAATTAATAAAAATAAACTGAAAATTCACAAAAACGAGAAAAAACGGTAAAATATTGCATAATTCGATGATATTTTGTTTAAATCACATAAAGGAAAAAGGGATGATAAACGTCAAAATTTTGTTAAATTCGATGATAATTGGTAGAAAGCAAAATGCAAGAAAACTTGCTTAAATGTGCAATAGTATGCGAAATTCTGAGATTTGAAGGCCAAATCGTGAGACAACATGAAGTAGTATCGAAATTCTGGTAAAAACGACTATATTTACAGAAAATCACGCTACATGAAAAACGTGAGAAAAGTTATCATATATTACCAAATATTACCAAATTTGAGGATTTTAACTTCAAATCAGCAAACGAGCTTTCGTATTATTTAGATCCTAGAAAAGACTTGAAAATGTTGTTCCCAATACCAAAGATAAAAATCAATGTGTTTTCATTGGAATTAACGAAAATGTTCCTGATTTTCCGTTTATATTACAAATGGAAGATTTACACGTAAAACCGCTTTAATCCGGCTGAAACGTCGATATATGCAATAAAAATAGAACTTCTCCCCTTTTCAATATCTTACGCATTATCTTAACGAGAAACAAATAGTTGATTGCAAATGAAGTGTTTAAGGTTAATTTCTAAGCCATTAATGTGTTTGCATCATTTTTATCGTATATTAAATGAATTAATAACTATTAACTGAAAATTCACAAAAACCTGGAAAAACGGTAAAATATTGCCTAATTCAATGATATTTTGTTTAAATACCATGAAGGAAAAGCGGATGATAAACGTCAAAATATTGTTAAATTCGATGATTTTTAGTAGAAAGCAAAATGCAAGAAAACTTGCTTTAAAGTGCAATATTATGCGAAATTCTGAGATATGAAGGCCAAATCACATATAGTGAGACAACATGAAGCAGTATCGAAATATTGTTAAAAACGAAAATATTTACGTAAAATCACGCTACATGAAAAACGTGAGAAAAGTCACTATATTACCAAATTTGAGGATTTTGACTTCAAATCAGAAAGCGAGGTTTCGTATTATTTAGATCCTAGAATATTTGGGAGCCGGTCGTTCGAGCGGAGAGCACGTTGGAATTGTGATCCTGTGGTCCTGGGTTCGATCCCAGGCGCCGGCGAGAAATATTGGGGTAGTTTCTTTCACCCTATGCCCCTGTTACCTAGCAGTAAAATAGGTACCTGGGTATTAGTCAGCTGTCACGGGCTGCTTCCTGGGGGTGGAGGCCTGGTCGAGTACCGGGCCGCGGGGACACTGAAAAGCCATGAAATTATCTCAAGATAACCTCAAGATAGAAAAGACATGAAAATGTTTCCAATACAAACGATAAAAATCAATGTGTTTTCATTAGAATTAACAAAAATGTTCCTGATTTTCCGTTTATATTACCAATGGAAGATGTACATGTAAAACCGCTCTAATCCGGCTGAAACGTCGAAACATTCAATAAAAACAGAACTTCTCCCCTTTTCAATATCTTACACGGTATCTTAACGAGACACAAATAGTTGATTGCAAATATAAGTATTTAAGGTTAATTTCTAAGCAATTATGTGGTTTCATCATTTTTATCGTATATATTATGAATTATAACAAAAAACTGAAAATTCACTAAAACGTGGCAAAACGGATAAATATTGCCTAATTCAATGATATTTTGTTTAAATCACATAAAGGAAAAAGGGATGATAAACGTCAAAATATTGCTAAATTCGATGATTTTTAGTACAAAACAAAATGCAAGAAAACTTGCTAAAAAATGCAATATCATGCGAAATTCTGTGATTTGAAGGCCAAATCACATATCGTGAGAAAGCATGAAGTAGTATCGAAATATTGGTAATAACGAATATATTTACGTATAATCATACTATATGAAAAACGTGAAAAAAGTCATTATATTACCAAATTTGAGGATTTTAACTTCAAAATTATAATGCGAAGTTTCGTATTATTTAGAACCTAGAAAAGACATTAAAATGTTGTTTCCAATACAAATGATAAAAATCAATGTGTTTTCATTTGAATTAACTAAAATGTTCCTGATTTTCCGCTCAAATTGCCAATGGAAGATGTACACGTAAAACCGCTTTAATCATGCTGAAACGTCGATATATGCAATAAAAACAGAACTTTTCCCCTTCTCAATATCTTACACAGTATCATGACGAGAAACAAATAGTTGATAGCAAATGAAGTATTTAAGGTTAATTTCTAAGCAATTATGTGTTTGCATCTTTTTTATCGTATTATAAATGAATTAATAACAATAAATAGAAAATTCACAAAAACGAGGAAAAACGGTAAAATATTGTCTAATTCGATGATATTTTGTTTAAATAACATGAAGGAAAAGGGGATGATAAACGTCAAAATATTGCTAGATTCGATGATTTTTAGTACAAAATAAAATGCAAGAAAACTTGCTAAAAAATGCAATATCATGCGAAATTCTGTGATTTGAAGGCTAAATCACATGTCGTGAGAAAACATGAAGTTGTATCGAAATATTGGTAAAAACGAATATATTTACGTATAATCAAACTACATGAAAAACGTGAAAAGTCACTATGTTACCAAATTTGAGGATTTTTGCTTCAAATCATAAAGCGAAGTTTCGTATTATTTAGATCCTAGAAAAGACATTAAAATGTTGTTTCCAATACAAATGATAAAAATCAATGTGTTTTCATTAGAATTAACTAAAATGTTCTTCATTTTCCGCTTATATTACCAATGGACGATTTACACGTAAAACCGCTCTAATCCGGCTGAAACGTAAAATCACACTACATGAAAAATGTGAGAAAAGTCACTATATTACCAAATTTGAGGATTTTAACTTCAAATCATAAAATGAAGTTTCGTATTATTTAGATCCCAAAAAAGACATTAAAATGTTGTTTCCAATAAAAATGATAAAAATCAATGTGTTTTTTATATTAACTAAAATGTTCCTGATTTTCCGTATACATTACCAATGGAAGATTTACACGTAAAACCGCTCTAATCCGGCTGAAACGTCGATATAAGCAATAAAAACAGAACTTCTCCCCTTTTCAATATCTTACACAGTATCTTAACGAGACACAAATAGTTGATTGCAATTATAAGTATTTAAGGTTAATTTCTAAGCAATTATGTGTTTGCATCATTTTTATCGTATATTAAATGAATTAATAAAAATAAACTGAAAATTCACAAAAACGAGAAAAAACGGTAAAATATTTCATAATTCGATGATATTTTGTTTAAATCACATAAAGGAAAAAGGGATGATAAACGTCAAAATTTTGTTAAATTCGATGGTAATTGGTAGAAAGCAAAATGCCAGAAAACTTGCTTAAATGTGCAATAGTATGCGAAATTCTGAGATTTGAAGGCCAAATAGTGAGACAACATGAAGTAGTATCGAAATATTGGTAAAAACGAATATATTTACGGAAAATCACGCTACATGAAAAACGTGAGAAAAGTTACTATATTACCAAATTTGAGGATTTTGACTTCAAATCAAAAAGCGAGGTTTCGTATTATTTAGATCCTAGAAGTTTTGGGAGCCGGTCGGTCGAGCGGACAGCACGTTGGACTTGTGATCCTGTGGTCCTGGGTTCGATCCCAGGCGCCGGCGAGAAATATTGGGTAGAGTTTCTTTCACCTTATGCCCCTGTTCCCTAGCAGTAAAATAGGTATCTGGGTATTAGTCAGCTGTCACGGGCTGCTTCCTGGGGTGGGGGCCTGGTCGAGGACCGGTCCGCGGGGACATTGAAAAGCTATGAAATTATCTCAAGATAACCTCAAGATTGAAAAGACATGAAAATGCTGTTTCCAATACAAATGATAAAAATCAATGTCTTTTCATTAGAATTAACAAAAATGTTCCTGATTTTCCGTTTATATTACCAATGGAAGATGTACACGTAAAACCGCTCTAATCCGGCTGAAACGTTGAAATATGCAATAAAAACAGAAATTCTCCCCTTTTCAATATCTTACACGGTATCTTAACGAGATACAAACAGTTGATTGAAAATGAAGTATTTAAGGTTAATTTCTAAGCAATTATGTGTTTGCATCATTTTTATCGTATATATTATGAATTATAACAAAAAACTGAAAATTCACAAAAACGTGGAAAAACGGATAAATATTGCCTAATTCAATGATATTTTGTTTAAATCACATAAAGGAAAAGGGGATGATAAACGTCAAAATATTGCTAAATTCGATGATTTTTAGTACAAAACAAAATGCAAGAAAACTTGCTAAAAAATGCAATATCATGCGAAATTCTGTGATTTGAAGGCCAAATCACATATCATGAGAAAACATGAAGTGGTATCGAAATATTGGTAATAACGAATATATTTACGTCAAAGATGAGAGAACGTACGTGTTCGTGTTAACGTGTTCTAGTGCCGTATAACAGGAGGAAGGGGGGGTGTCTTGTATATAATCACACTATATGAAAAAGTGAAAAAAGTCACTATATTACCAAATTTGAGGATTTTAACTTCAAATTATAATGCGAAGTTTCATATTATTTAGAACCTAGAAAAGACATTAAAATGTTGTTTCCAATACAAATGAAAAAAATCAATGTGTTTTCATTTGAATTAATTAAAATGTTCCTGATTTTCCGCTCAAATAACCAATGGAAGATGTACACGTAAAACCGCTTTAATCCGGCTGAAACGTCGATATAAGCAATAAAAACATAACTTTTCCCCTTCTCAATATCTTACACAGTATCATGACGAGAATGCAAGAAAACTTGCTAAAAAATGCAATATTATGCGAAATTTTGAGATTTGAAGACCAAATCACATATCGTGAGAAACATTAAGTGTTATCGAAATATTGGTAAAAACGAATATATTTACGTAAAATCACACTAAATGAAAAACGTGAGAAAAAACACTATATTACCAAATTTGAGGATTTTAACTTCAAATCATAAAGCAAAGTTTCGTATTATTTAGATCCCAAAAAAGACATTAAAATGTTGTTTCCAATACAAATGATAAAAATCAATGTGTTTTCATTAGAATTAACTAAAATGTTCCTGATTTCCCGTTTATATTACCGGTAGAAGATGTGCACGTAAAACCGCTCTAATCCGGCTGAAACGTCGATATATGCAATAAAAACAGAACTTCTCCCCTTTTCAATATCTTACACAGTATCTTAACGAGAAACAAATAGGTGATTGCATATATAAGTATTTAAGGTTAATTTCTAAGCAATTATGTGTTTGCATCATTTTTATCGTATAATAAATGAATTAATAAAAATAAACTGAAAATTCACAAAAACGAGAAAAAACGGTAAAATATTGCCTAATTCGATGATATTTTGTTTAAATCACATAAAAGGAAAAAGGGATGATAAACGTCAAAATATTGTTAAATTCGATGATAATTGGTAGAAAGCAAAATGCCAGAAAACTTGCTTAAATGTGCAATAGTATGCGAAATTCTGAGATTTGATGGACAAATCGTGAGACAACATTAAGTAGTATCGAAATATTGGTAAAAACGAATATATTTACGTAAAATCACACTACATGAAAAACGTGAAAAAAGACACTATATTACCAAATTTGAGGATTTTGACTTCAAATCAAAAAGCGAGGTTTCGTATTATTTAGATCCTAGAAGTTTTGGGAGCCGGTCGGTCGAGCGGACAGCACGTTGGACTTGTGATCCTGTGGTCCTGGGTTCGATCCCAGGCGCCGGCGAGAAATATTGGGTAGAGTTTCTTTCACCCTATGCCCCTGTTCCCTAGCAGTAAAATAGGTATCTGGGTATTAGTCAGCTGTCACGGGCTGCTTCCTGGGGTGGGGGCCTGGTCGAGGACCGGTCCGCGGGGACATTGAAAAGCTATGAAATTATCTCAAGATAACCTCAAGAATGAAAAGACATGAAAATGCTGTTTCCAATACAAATGATAAAAACCAATGTCTTTTCATTAGAATTAACAAAAATGTTCCTGATTTTCCGTTTATATTACCAATGGAAGATGTACACGTAAAACCGCTCTAATCCGGCTGAAACGTTGAAATATGCAATAAAAACAGAGCTTCTCCCCTTTTCAATATCTTACACAGTATCTTAACGAGAAACAAATAGGTGATTGCATATATAAGTATTTAAGGTTAATTTCTAAGCAATTATGTGTTTGCATCATTTTTATCGTATAATAAATGAATTAATAAAAATAAACTGAAAATTCACAAAAACGAGAAAAAACGGTAAAATATTGCCTAATTCGATGATATTTTGTTTAAATCACATAAAAGGAAAAAGGGATGATAAACGTCAAAATATTGTTAAATTCGATGATAATTGGTAGAAAGCAAAATGCAAGAAAACTTGGTTAAATGTGCAATAGTATGCGGAAATTCTGAGATTTGAATGCCAAATCCTGAGACAACATGAAGTAGTATCGAAATATTGGTAAAAACGAATATATTTCCGGAAAATCACGCTACATGAAAAACGTGAGAAAAGTTACCATATATTACCAAATATTACCAAATTTGAGGATTTTAACTTCAAATCAGAAAACGAGCTTTCGTATTATTTAGATCCTAGAAAAGACATGAAAATGTTGTTTCCAATACCAATGATAAAAATCAATGTGTTTTCATTGGAATTAACGAAAATGTTCCTGATTTTCCGTTTATATTACAAATGGAAGATTTACACGTAAAACTGCTTTAATCCGGCTGAAACGTCGATATATGCAATAAAAATAGAACTTCTCCCCTTTTCAATATCTTACACAGTATCTTAACGAGAAACAAATAGTTGATTGCAAATGAAGTATTTAAGGTTAATTTCTAAGCAATTATGTGTTTGCATCATTTTTATCGTATATTAAATGAATTAATAACAATAAACTGAAAATTCACAAAAACGTGGCAAAACGGATAAATATTGCCTAATTCAATGACATTTTGTTTAAATCACATAAAGGAAAAGGGGATGATAAACGTCAAAATATTGCTAAATTCGATGATTTTTAGTACAAAACAAAATGCAAGAAAACTTGCTAAAAAATGCAATATCATGCGAAATTCTGTGATTTGAAGGCCAAATCACATATCGTGAGAAAACATGAAGTAGTATCGAAATATTGGTAAAAACGAATATATTTACGTATAATCACACTATATGAAAAACTTGAAAAAGTCACTATATTTCCAAATTTGAGGATTTTAACTTCAAATTATAATGCGAAGTTTCGTATTATTTAGAACCTAGAAAAGACATTAAAATGTTGTTTCCAATACAAATGATAAAAATCAATGTGTTTTCATTTGAATTAACTAAAATGTTCCTGATTTTCCGCTCAAATAACCAACACGTAAAACCGCTTTAATCCTGCTGAAACGTCGATATATGCAATAAATACAAAACTTTTCCCCTTCTCAATATCTTACACAGTATCATGACGAGAAACAAATAGTTGATAGCAAATGAAGTATTTCAGGTTAATTTCTAAGTAATTATGTGTTTGCATCTTTTTTATCGTATTATAAATGAATTAATAACAATAAACTGAAAATTCACAAAAACGAGGAAAAACGGTAAAATGTTGTCTAATTTGATGATAATTTGTTTAAATAACATGAAGGAAAAGGGGATGATGAACGTCAAAATATTGCTAGATTCGATGATTTTTAGTACAAAATAAAATGCAAGAAAACTTGCTAAAAAATGCAATATCATGCGAAATTCTGTGATTTGAAGGCTAAATCACATGTCGTGAGAAAACATGAAGTTGTATCGAAATATTGGTAAAAACGAATATATATACGTATAATCACACTACATGAAAAACGTGAAAAAGTCACTATATTACCAAATTTGAGGATTTTAACTTCAAATCATAAAGCGAAGTTTCGTATTATTTAGATCCTAGAAAAGACATATTAAAATGTTGTTTCCAATACAAGTGATAAAAATCAATGTGTTTTCATTAGAATTAACTAAAATGTTCTTCATTTTCCGCTTATATTACCAATGGAAGATGTACACGTAAAACCGCTCTAATCCGGCTGAAACGTAGAAATATGCAATAAAATCAGAACTTCTCCCCTTTTCAATATCTTATTCAGTATCTTAACGAGAAACAAATAGTTGATTGAAAATGAAGTATTTAAGGTTAATTTCTAACCAATTATGTGTTTGCATCTTTTTTATCATATAATAAATGAGTTAATAACAATAAACTGAAAATTCACCAAAACGTGGAAAAACGGTAAAATATTGCCTAATTCGATGATATTTTGTTTAAATCACATAAAGAAAAAGGGGATGATAAACATCAAAGTATTGATAAATTCGATGACTTTTAATACAAAACAAAATGCAAGAAAACTTGCTAAAAAATGCAATATTATGCGAAATTCTGAGATTTGAAGGCCAAATCACATATCATGAGAAACATTAAGTGTTATCGAAATATTGGTAAAAACGAATATATTTACGTAAAATCACACTACATGAAAAACGTGAGAAAAGTCACTATATTACCTAATTTGAGGATTTTTTAACTTCAAATCATAAAACGAAGTTTCGTATTATTTAGATCCCAAAAAAGACATTAAAATGTTGTTTCCAATACAAATGATAAAAATCAATGTGTTTTCATTAGAATTAACTAAAATGTTCCTGATTTTCCGTTTATATTACCAATGGAAGATATACATGTAAAACCGCTCTAATCCGGCTGAAACGTAAAATCACACTACATGAAAAACGTGAGAAAAGTCACTATATTACCAAATTTGAGGATTTTAACTTCAAATCATAAAATGAAGTTTCGTATTATTTAGATCCCCAAAAAGACATTAAAATGTTGTTTCCAATACAAATGGTAAAAATCAATGTATTTTCATTAGAATTAACTAAAATGTTCCTGATTTTCCGTTTATATTAACAATGGAAGATTTACACGTAAAACCGCTCTAATCCGGCTGAAACGTCGATATAGGCAATAAAAACAGAACTTCTCCCCTTTTCAATATCTTACACAGTATCTTATCGAGAAACAAATAGTTGATTGCAAATATAAGTATTTAAGGTTAATTTCTAAGCAATTATGTGTTTACATCATTTTTATCGTATATTAAATGAATTAATAAAAATAAACTTAAAATTCACAAAAACGAGAAAAAACGGTAAAATATTGCATAATTCGATGATATTTTGTTTAAATCACATAAAGGAAAAAGGGATGATAAACGTCAAAATTTTGTTAAATTCGATGATAATTGGTAGAAAGCAAAATGCAAGAAAACTTGGTTAAATGTGCAATAGTATGCGGAAATTCTGAGATTTGAAGGCCAAATCCTGAGACAACATGAAGTAGTATCGAAATATTGGTAAAAACGAATATATTTCCGGAAAATCACGCTACATGAAAAACGTGAGAAAAGTTACCATATATTACCAAATATTACCAAATTTGAGGATTTTAACTTCAAATCAGAAAACGAGCTTTCGTATTATTTAGATCCTAGAAAAGACATGAAAATGTTGTTTCCAATACCAATGATAAAAATCAATGTGTTTTCATTGGAATTAACGAAAATGTTCCTGATTTTCCGTTTATATTACAAATGGAAGATTTACACGTAAAACTGCTTTAATCCGGCTGAAACGTCGATATATGCAATAAAAATAGAACTTCTCCCCTTTTCAATATCTTACACAGTATCTTAACGAGAAACAAATAGTTGATTGCAAATGAAGTATTTAAGGTTAATTTCTAAGCAATTATGTGTTTGCATCATTTTTATCGTATATTAAATGAATTAATAACAATAAACTGAAAATTCACAAAAACGTGGCAAAACGGATAAATATTGCCTAATTCAATGACATTTTGTTTAAATCACATAAAGGAAAAGGGGATGATAAACGTCAAAATATTGCTAAATTCGATGATTTTTAGTACAAAACAAAATGCAAGAAAACTTGCTAAAAAATGCAATATCATGCGAAATTCTGTGATTTGAAGGCCAAATCACATATCGTGAGAAAACATGAAGTAGTATCGAAATATTGGTAAAAACGAATATATTTATGTATAATCACACTATATGAAAAACGTGAAAAAGTCACTATATTTCCAAATTTGAGGATTTTAACTTCAAATTATAATGCGAAGTTTCGTATTATTTAGAACCTATAAAAGACATTAAAATGTTGTTTCCAATACAAATGATAAAAATCAATGTGTTTTCATTTGAATTAACTAAAATGTTCCTGATTTTCCGCTCAAATAACCAACACGTAAAACCGCTTTAATCCTGCTGAAACGTCGATATATGCAATAAATACAAAACTTTTCCCCTTCTCAATATCTTACACAGTATCATGACGAGAAACAAATAGTTGATAGCAAATGAAGTATTTCAGGTTAATTTCTAAGTAATTATGTGTTTGCATCTTTTTTATCGTATTATAAATGAATTAATAACAATAAACTGAAAATTCACAAAAACGAGGAAAAACGGTAAAATGTTGTCTAATTTGATGATAATTTGTTTAAATAACATGAAGGAAAAGGGGATGATGAACGTCAAAATATTGCTAGATTCGATGATTTTTAGTACAAAATAAAATGCAAGAAAACTTGCTAAAAAATGCAATATCATGCGAAATTCTGTGATTTGAAGGCTAAATCACATGTCGTGAGAAAACATGAAGTTGTATCGAAATATTGGTAAAAACGAATATATATACGTATAATCACACTACATGAAAAACGTGAAAAAGTCACTATATTACCAAATTTGAGGATTTTAACTTCAAATCATAAAGCGAAGTTTCGTATTATTTAGATCCTAGAAAAGACATATTAAAATGTTGTTTCCAATACAAGTGATAAAAATCAATGTGTTTTCATTAGAATTAACTAAAATGTTCTTCATTTTCCGCTTATATTACCAATGGAAGATGTACACGTAAAACCGCTCTAATCCGGCTGAAACGTAGAAATATGCAATAAAATCAGAACTTCTCCCCTTTTCAATATCTTATTCAGTATCTTAACGAGAAACAAATAGTTGATTGAAAATGAAGTATTTAAGGTTAATTTCTAACCAATTATGTGTTTGCATCTTTTTTATCATATAATAAATGAGTTAATAACAATAAACTGAAAATTCACCAAAACGTGGAAAAACGGTAAAATATTGCCTAATTCGATGATATTTTGTTTAAATCACATAAAGAAAAAGGGGATGATAAACATCAAAGTATTGATAAATTCGATGACTTTTAATACAAAACAAAATGCAAGAAAACTTGCTAAAAAATGCAATATTATGCGAAATTCTGAGATTTGAAGGCCAAATCACATATCATGAGAAACATTAAGTGTTATCGAAATATTGGTAAAAACGAATATATTTACGTAAAATCACACTACATGAAAAACGTGAGAAAAGTCACTATATTACCTAATTTGAGGATTTTTTAACTTCAAATCATAAAACGAAGTTTCGTATTATTTAGATCCCAAAAAAGACATTAAAATGTTGTTTCCAATACAAATGATAAAAATCAATGTGTTTTCATTAGAATTAACTAAAATGTTCCTGATTTTCCGTTTATATTACCAATGGAAGATATACATGTAAAACCGCTCTAATCCGGCTGAAACGTAAAATCACACTACATGAAAAACGTGAGAAAAGTCACTATATTACCAAATTTGAGGATTTTAACTTCAAATCATAAAATGAAGTTTCGTATTATTTAGATCCCCAAAAAGACATTAAAATGTTGTTTCCAATACAAATGGTAAAAATCAATGTATTTTCATTAGAATTAACTAAAATGTTCCTGATTTTCCGTTTATATTAACAATGGAAGATTTACACGTAAAACCGCTCTAATCCGGCTGAAACGTCGATATAGGCAATAAAAACAGAACTTCTCCCCTTTTCAATATCTTACACAGTATCTTATCGAGAAACAAATAGTTGATTGCAAATATAAGTATTTAAGGTTAATTTCTAAGCAATTATGTGTTTACATCATTTTTATCGTATATTAAATGAATTAATAAAAATAAACTTAAAATTCACAAAAACGAGAAAAAACGGTAAAATATTGCATAATTCGATGATATTTTGTTTAAATCACATAAAGGAAAAAGGGATGATAAACGTCAAAATTTTGTTAAATTCGATGATAATTGGTAGAAAGCAAAATGCAAGAAAACTTGGTTAAATGTGCAATAGAATGCGGAAATTCTGAGATTTGAAGGCCAAATCCTGAGACAACATGAAGTAGTATCGAAATATTGGTAAAAACGAATATATTTCCGGAAAATCACGCTACATGAAAAACGTGAGAAAAGTTACCATATATTACCAAATATTACCAAATTTGAGGATTTTAACTTCAAATCAGAAAACGAGCTTTCGTATTATTTAGATCCTAGAAAAGACATGAAAATGTTGTTTCCAATACCAATGATAAAAATCAATGTGTTTTCATTGGAATTAACGAAAATGTTCCTGATTTTCCGTTTATATTACAAATGGAAGATTTACACGTAAAACTGCTTTAATCCGGCTGAAACGTCGATATATGCAATAAAAATAGAACTTCTCCCCTTTTCAATATCTTACACAGTATCTTAACGAGAAACAAATAGTTGATTGCAAATGAAGTATTTAAGGTTAATTTCTAAGCAATTATGTGTTTGCATCATTTTTATCGTATATTAAATGAATTAATAACAATAAACTGAAAATTCACAAAAACGTGGCAAAACGGATAAATATTGCCTAATTCAATGACATTTTGTTTAAATCACATAAAGGAAAAGGGGATGATAAACGTCAAAATATTGCTAAATTCGATGATTTTTAGTACAAAACAAAATGCAAGAAAACTTGCTAAAAAATGCCATATCATGCGAAATTCTGTGATTTGAAGGCCAAATCACATATCGTGAGAAAACATGAAGTAGTATCGAAATATTGGTAAAAACGAATATATTTACGTATAATCACACTATATGAAAAACGTGAAAAAGTCACTATATTTCCAAATTTGAGGATTTTAACTTCAAATTATAATGCGAAGTTTCGTATTATTTAGAACCTAGAAAAGATATTAAAATGTTGTTTCCAATACAAATGATAAAAATCAATGTGTTTTCATTTGAATTAACTAAAATGTTCCTGATTTTCCGCTCAAATAACCAACACGTAAAACTGCTTTAATCCGGCTGAAACGTCGATATATGCAATAAAAATAGAACTTCTCCCCTTTTCAATATCTTACACAGTATCTTAACGAGAAACAAATAGTTGATTGCAAATGAAGTATTTAAGGTTAATTTCTAAGTAATTATGTGTTTGCATCTTTTTTATCGTATTATAAATGAATTAATAACAATAAACTGAAAATTCACAAAAACGAGGAAAAACGGTAAAATGTTGTCTAATTTGATGATATTTTGTTTAAATAACATGAAGGAAAAGGGGATGATAAACGTCAAAATATTGCTAGATTCGATGATTTTTAGTACAAAATAAAATGCAAGAAAACTTGCTAAAAAATGCAATATCATGCGAAATTCTGTGATTTGAAGGCTAAATCACATGTCGTGAGAAAACATGAAGTTGTATCGAAATATTGGTAAAAACGAATATATATACGTATAATCACACTACATGAAAAACGTGAAAAAGTCACTATATTACCAAATTTGAGGATTTTAACTTCAAATCATAAAGCGAAGTTTCGTATTATTTAGATCCTAGAAAAGACATATTAAAATGTTGTTTCCAATACAAGTGATAAAAATCAATGTGTTTTCATTAGAATTAACTAAAATGTTCTTCATTTTCCGCTTATATTACCAATGGAAGATGTACACGTAAAACCACTCTAATCCGGCTGAAACGTCGATATATGCAATAAAAACAGAACTTCTCCCCTTTTCAATATCTTACTCAGTATCCTAACGAGAAACAAATAGTTGAATGAAAATGAAGTATTTAAGGTTAATTTCTAACCAATTATGTGTTTGCATCTTTTTTATCGTATAATAAATGAGTTAATAACAATAAACTGAAAATTCACCAATACGTGGAAAAACGGTAAAATATTGCCTAATTCGATGATATTTTGTTTAAATCACATAAAGAAAAAGGGGATGATAAACATCAAAGTATTGATAAATTCGATGATTTTTAATACAAAACAAAATGCAAGAAAACTTGCTAAAAAATGCAATATTATGCGAAATTCTGAGATTTGAAGGCCAAATCACATATCGTGAGAAACATTAAGTGTTATCGAAATATTGGTAAAAACGAATATATTTACATAAAATCACACTACATGAAAAACGTGAGAAAAGTCACTATATTACCAAATTTGAGGATTTTAACTTCAAATCATAAAACGAAGTTTCGTATTATTTAGATCCCAAAAAAGACATTAAAATGTTGTTTCCAATACAAATGATAAAAATCAATGTGTTTTCATTAGAATTAACTAAAATGTTCCTGATTTTTCCTTTATTACCAATGGAAGATTTACACGTAAAACCGCTCTAATCCGGCTGAAACGTAAAATCACACTACATAAAAAACGTGAGAAAAGTCACTATATTACCAAATTTGAGGATTTTAACTTCAAATCATAAAATGAAGTTTTATATTATTTAGATCCCAAAAAAGACATTAAAATGTTGTTTCCAATACAAATGATAAAAATCAATGTGTTTTCATTAGAATTAACTAAAATGTTCCTGATTTTCCGTTTATATTACCAATTGAAGATTTACACATAAAACCGCTCTAATCCGGCTGGAACGTCGATATAGGCAATAAAAACAGAACTTCTCCCCTTTTGAATATCTTACACAGTATCTTAACGAGAAACAAATAGTTGATTGCAAATATAAGTATTTAAGGTTAATTTCTAAGCAATTATGCGTTTGCATCATTTTTATCGTATATTAAATGAATTAATAAAAATAAACTGAAAATTCACAAAAACGAGAAAAAACGGTAAAATATTGCATAATTCGATGATATTTTGTTTAAATCACATAAAGGAAAAAGGGATGATAAACGTCAAAATTTTGTTAAATTCGATGATAATTGGTAGAAAGCAAAATGCAAGAAAACTTGCTTAAATGTGCAATAGTATGCGAAATTCTGAGATTTGAAGGCCAAATCGTGAGACAACATGAAGTAGTATCGAAATTCTGATAAAAACGACTATATTTACAGAAAATCACGCTACATGAAAAACGTGAGAAAAGTTACCATATATTACCAAATATTACCAAATTTGAGGATTTTAACTTCAAATCAGCAAACGAGCTTTCGTATTATTTAGATCCTAGAAAAGACTTGAAAATGTTGTTCCCAATACCAAAGATAAAAATCAATGTGTTTTCATTGGAATTAACGAAAATGTTCCTGATTTTCCGTTTATATTACAAATGGAAGATTTACACGTAAAACCGCTTTAATCCGGCTGAAACGTCGATATATGCAATAAAAATAGAACTTCTCCCCTTTTCAATATCTTACGCATTATCTTAACGAGAAACAAATAGTTGATTGCAAATGAAGTGTTTAAGGTTAATTTCTAAGCCATTAATGTGTTTGCATCATTTTTATCGTATATTAAATGAATTAATAACTATTAACTGAAAATTCACAAAAACCTGGAAAAACGGTAAAATATTGCCTAATTCAATGATATTTTGTTTAAATACCATGAAGGAAAAGCGGATGATAAACGTCAAAATATTGTTAAATTCGATGATTTTTAGTAGAAAGCAAAATGCAAGAAAACTTGCTTTAAAGTGCAATATTATGCGAAATTCTGAGATATGAAGGCCAAATCACATATCGTGAGACAACATGAAGCAGTATCGAAATATTGTTAAAAACGAAAATATTTACGTAAAATCACGCTACATGAAAAACGTGAGAAAAGTCACTATATTACCAAATTTGAGGATTTTGACTTCAAATCAGAAAGCGAGGTTTCGTATTATTTAGATCCTAGAATATTTGGGAGCCGGTCGTTCGAGCGGAGAGCACGTTGGAATTGTGATCCTGTGGTCCTGGGTTCGATCCCAGGCGCCGGCGAGAAATATTGGGGTAGTTTCTTTCACCCTATGCCCCTGTTACCTAGCAGTAAAATAGGTACCTGGGTATTAGTCAGCTGTCACGGGCTGCTTCCTGGGGGTGGAGGCCTGGTCGAGTACCGGGCCGCGGGGACACTGAAAAGCCATGAAATTATCTCAAGATAACCTCAAGATAGAAAAGACATGAAAATGTTTCCAATACAAACGATAAAAATCAATGTGTTTTCATTAGAATTAACAAAAATGTTCCTGATTTTCCGTTTATATTACCAATGGAAGATGTACACGTAAAACCGCTCTAATCCGGCTGAAACGTCGAAACATTCAATAAAAACAGAACTTCTCCCCTTTTCAATATCTTACACGGTATCTTAACGAGACACAAACAGTTGATTGAAAATGAAGTATTTAAGGTTAATTTCTAAGCAATTATGTGTTTGCATCATTTTTATCGTATATATTATGAATTATAACAAAAAACTGAAAATTCACTAAAACGTGGCAAAACGGATAAATATTGCCTAATTCAATGATATTTTGTTTAAATCACATAAAGGAAAAAGGGATGATAAACGTCAAAATATTGCTAAATTCGATGATTTTTAGTACAAAACAAAATGCAAGAAAACTTGCTAAAAAATGCAATATCATGCGAAATTCTGTGATTTGAAGGCCAAATCACATATCGTGAGAAAACATGAAGTGGTATCGAAATATTGGTAATAACGAATATATTTACGTCAAAGATGAGAGAACGTACGTGTTCGTGTTAACGTGTTCTAGTGCCGTATAACAGGAGGAAGGGGGGGTGTCTTGTATATAATCACACTATATGAAAAAGTGAAAAAAGTCACTATATTACCAAATTTGAGGATTTTAACTTCAAATTATAATGCGAAGTTTCATATTATTTAGAACCTAGAAAAGACATTAAAATGTTGTTTCCAATACAAATGAAAAAAATCAATGTGTTTTCATTTGAATTAATTAAAATGTGCCTGATTTTCCGCTCAAATAACCAATGGAAGATGTACACGTAAAACCGCTTTAATCCGGCTGAAACGTCGATATAAGCAATAAAAACATAACTTTTCCCCTTCTCAATATCTTACACAGTATCATGACGAGAATGCAAGAAAACTTGCTAAAAAATGCAATATTATGCGAAATTTTGAGATTTGAAGACCAAATCACATATCTTGAGAATCATTAAGTGTTATCGAAATATTGGTAAAAACGAATATATTTACGTAAAATCACACTAAATGAAAAACGTGAGAAAAAACACTATATTACCAAATTTGAGGATTTTAACTTCAAATCATAAAGCAAAGTTTCGTATGATTTAGATCCCAAAAAAGACATTAAAATGTTGTTTCCAATACAAATGATAAAAATCAATGTGTTTTCATTAGAATTAACTAAAATGTTCCTGATTTCCCGTTTATATTACCGGTAGAAGATGTGCACGTAAAACCGCTCTAATCCGGCTGAAACGTCGATATATGCAATAAAAACAGAACTTCTCCCCTTTTCAATATCTTACACAGTATCTTAACGAGAAACAAATAGGTGATTGCATATATAAGTATTTAAGGTTAATTTCTAAGCAATTATGTGTTTGCATCATTTTTATCGTATAATAAATGAATTAATAAAAATAAACTGAAAATTCACAAAAACGAGAAAAAACGGTAAAATATTGCCTAATTCGATGATATTTTGTTTAAATCACATAAAAGGAAAAAGGGATGATAAACGTCAAAATATTGTTAAATTCGATGATAATTGGTAGAAAGCAAAATGCCAGAAAACTTGCTTAAATGTGCAATAGTATGCGAAATTCTGAGATTTGATGGACAAATCGTGAGACAACATGAAGTAGTATCGAAATATTGGTAAAAACGAATATATTTACGTAAAATCACACTACATGAAAAACGTGAAAAAAGACACTATATTACCAAATTTGAGGATTTTAACTTCAAATCAGAAAGCGAGGTTTCGTATTATTTAGATCCTAGAAAAGACATATGAAAATGTTGTTTCCAATACAAATGATAAAAATCAATTTGTTTTCATTCGAATTAACTAAAATGTTCCTGATTTTCCGTTTATATTACCGATGGAAAATGTACACGTAAAACCGTTCTAATCCGGCTGAAACGTCGATATATGCAATAAAAATAGAACTTCTCCCGTTTTTAATATCTTACTCAGTATTTTAACGAGAAACAAATTATTGATTGGAAATGAAGTATTTAAAGTTAATTTCTAAATAATAATGTGTTTGCATAATTTTTATCGTATATATGATGAATTAATATTATTAAACTGAAAATTCACAAAAATGTGGAAAAACTGCAAAATATTGCCTAATTCGATGATATTTTGTTTTAATAACATAAAGGAAAAGGGGATGATAAACGTCCAAATATTTCGAAATTCGATGATTTTTAGTACAAAGCAAAATTCAAGAAAACTTGCTTAAAAATGCAATATTATGCTAAATTCTGAGATTTGAAAGCCAAGTAACATATCGTGAAAAAACGTGAAGTAGTATTGAAATATTGGTAAAAACGAATATATTTACGTAAAATCACACTACATCAAAAACGTGAAAAAAGACACTATATTACCAAATTTGAGGATTTTAACTTCAAATCATAAAGCGAGGTTTCGTATTATTTAGATCTTAGAAAAGACGTATTAAAATGTTGTTTCCAATACAAATGATAAAAATCAATGTGTTTTCATTAGGATTAACTAAAATGTTCCTGATTTTCCGTTTATATTACCGATGGAAGATATACACGTAAAACCGCTCTATCCTTCTGAAACGTCGATATATGCAATAAAAACAGAACTTCTCCCCTTTTCAATATCTTACTTAGTATTATAACGAGAAAGAAATAGTTGATTGAAAATGAAGTATTTAAGGTTGTTTTCTATACATATATGTGTTTGCATCATTTTTATCGTATATTTAATGAATTAATAACAATATACTAAAAATTCACAAAAACGTGGAAAAACGGGAAAATATTGCCTAATTCAATGACATTTTGTTTTAATAACATAAAAGAAAAGGGGGATGATAAACGTCAAAATATTGCTAAATTCGATGATTTTTAGTACAAAGCAAAATGCAAGAAAACTTCCTTAAAAATGCGATATTATGCGAAATTCTGAGATTTGAAGGCCTAATCACATATCGTGAGAAACATTAAGTGTTATCGAAATATTGGTAAAAACGAATATACTTACGTAAAATCACACTAAATGAAAAAGTGAGAAAAGTCACTATATTACCAAATTTGAGGATTTTAACTTCAAATCATAAAGCGAAGTTTCGTATTATTTAGATCCCAAAAAAGACATTAAAATGTTGTTTCCAATACAAATGATAAAAATCAATGTGTTTTCATTAGAATTAACTAAAATGTTCCTGATTTTCCGTTTATATTACCGGTAGAAGATGTGCACGTAAAACAGCTCTAATCCGGCTGAAACGTCGATATATGCAATAAAAAGAGAACTTCTCCCCTTTTCAATATCTTACACAGTATCTTATCGAGAAACAAATAGGTGATTGCAAATATAAGTATTTAAGGTCAAATTCAAAGGTCAAGTATTCTAAGCAATTATGTGTTTGCATCATTTTTATCGTATAATAAATGAATTAATAAAAATAAACTGAAAATTCACAAAAACGAGAAAAAACAGTAAAATATTGCCTAATTCAATGATATTTTGTTTAAATCACATAAAAGGAAAAAGGGATGATAAACGTCAAAATATTGTTAAATTCGATGATAATTGGTAGAAAGCAAAATGCAAGAAAACTTGCTTAAATGTGCAATAGTATGCAAAATTCTGAGATTTGAAGGCCAAATCGTGAGACAACATGAAGTAGTATCGAAATATTGGTAAAAACGAATATATTTACGTAAAATCACGCTACATAAAATGTGAGAAAAGTTACCATATATTACCAAATATTACCAAATTTGAGGATTTTAACTTCAAATCAGAAAACGAGCTTTCGTATTATTTAGATCCTAGAAAAGACATGAAAATGTTGTTTCCAATACCAATGATAAAAATCAATGTGTTTTCATTGCAATTAACAAAAATGTTCCTGATTTTCCGTTTATATTACAAATGGAAGATTTACACGTAATACCGCTCTAATCCGGTTGAAACGTCGAAATATGCATTAAAAACAGAATATCTCCCCTTTTCAATATCTTATTCAGTATTTTAACGGGAAACAAATAGTTGATTGAAAATGAAGTATTTAAGGTTAATTTCTAACCAATTATGTGTTTGCAGCTTTTTTATGGTATAATAAATGAATTAATAAAAATAAACTGAAAATTCACCAAAACGTGGAAAAACGGTAAAATATTGCCTAATTCGATGATTTTGTTTAAATCACATAAAGAAAAAGGGGATGATAAACGTCAAAATATTGTTAAATTCGATGATTTTTAGTAGAAAGCAAAATGCAAGAAAACTTGCTTTAAAGTGCAATATCATGCGAAATTCTGAGATTTGAAGGCTAAATCACATATCCTGAGACAACACGAAGTAGTATCGAAATATTGTTAAAAACGAATATATTTACGTAAAATCACACTACATGAAAAACGTGAGAAAAGTCAGAACATTACCAAATTTGAGGATTTTAACTTAAAATCATAAAGTGAAGTTTCGTATTATTTAGATCCTAGAAAAGACATTAAAATGTTGTTTCCAATACAAATGATAAAAATCAATGTGTTTTTATTAGAATTAACTAAAACGTTCCTGATTTTCCGTTTATATTACCAATGGAAGATATACACGTAAAACCGCTCTAATTCGGCTGAAACGTCGATATATGCAATGAAAACACAACTTCTCCCCTTTTCAATATTTTACTCAGTATTTTAACGAGAATCAAATAGTAGACTGAAAATGAAGTATTTAAGAATAATTTCTAACCAATAATGTGTTTGCATCATTTTTATCGTATATATAATGAATTAATAATATTAAACTGAAAATTCACAACAACGTAAAAAAACGGCAAAATATTGCCTAATTCGATGATATTTTGTTTTATTAACATAAAACGAAATTGGATGATAAACGTCAAATATTGCTAAATTTTCGATTTTTTGTACAAAGCAAAATGCAAGAAAACTTGCTTAAAAATGCAATATTATGCTAAATTCTGAGATTTGAAGGCCAAACAACTTATCGTGAGAAAACATGAAGTAGTATTCAAATATTGGTAAAAACGAATATATTTACGTAAAATCACACTACATGAAAAACGTGAAAAAGACACTATATTACCAAATTTGAGGATTTTAACTACAAATCAGAAAGCGAGGTTTCGTATTATTTAGACCTTAGAAAAGACGTATTAAAATGTTGTTTCCAATACAAATGATAAAAATCAATGTGTTTTCATTAGAATTAACTAAAACGTTCCTGATTTTCCGATTATATTACCAATGGAAGATATTCACGTAAAACCGCTCTAATTCGGCTGAAACGTCGATATATGCAATAAAAATAGAACTTCTCCTCTTTTCAATATCTTACTAAGTATTTTACCGAGAAACAAATTGTTGATTGTAAATAAAGTATTTAAGGTTAATTTCTAAAACATAATGTGTTTGCATCATTTTTATCGTATATATAATGAATTATTATTATTATACTGAAAATTCACATAAATGTGAAAAAACGGCAAAATATTGCCTAATTCGATGATATTTTGTTTTAATAACATAAAGGAAAAAGGGATGATAAACGTCAAAATATTGCTAAATTCGATGATTTTTAGTACAAAACAAAATGCAAAAAAACTTGCCTATAAATGCAATATTATGCTAAATTCTGAGATTTGAAGGCCAAATAACATTTCGTGAGAAAACATGAAGTAGTATCGAAATATTGGTGAAAACGAATATATTTACGTAAAATCACAAAACATGAAAAACGTGAAAAAAGTCTCTATATTTTCAAATTTGTGGAGTTTAACTTCAAATCAGAAAGCGAGGTTTCGTATTATTTAGATCCTCGAAAAGACATGAAAATGTTGTTTACAATAAATATATGGTAAAAATCGATGTGTTTTCATATGAATTAACTAAAATGTACCTGATTTTCCGTTTATATTCCCGATGGAAGATGTTCACGTAAAACCGCTCTAATCTGGCTGAAACGTCGATATTTTCAATAAAAACAGAACTTCTCCCCTTTTCAATATCTTACTCAGTATTTTAATGAGAAACAAATAGTTGATTGAAAATGAAGTATTTAAGATTAATTTCTAACCAATAATGTATTTGCATCATTTTTATCGTATATATAATGAATTAATATTTTTAAACTGAAAATTCACAAAAATGTTAAAAAACTGGAAAATATTGCCTAATTCGATGATATTTTGTTTTAATAACATAAAGGAAAAAGGGATGATAAACGTCAAAATATTGCTAAATTCGATGATTTTTAGTACAAAGCAAAATGCAAGAAAACTTGCTTAAAAATGCGATATTATGGTAAATTCTGAGATTTGAAGGCCAAATAACATATCGTGAGAAAACATGAAGTAGTATCGAAATATTGGTTAAACGAATATATTTACGTAAAATAACACTACATGTAAAACGTGAAAAAAGACACTATATTACCAAATTTGAAGATATTAACTTCAAATCATAAAGCGAGGTTTCTTATTATTTAGATCTTAGAAAAGACGTATTAAAATGTTGTTTCTAATACAAATGATAAAAATCAATGTGTTTTCATTAGAATTAACTAAAATGTTCCTGATTTTCCGTTTATATTACCGATGGAAGATGTACACGTAAAACCGTTCTAATCCGGCTGAAACGTTGATATATGCAATAAAAACAGAACTTCTCCCCTTTTCACTATTTTACTCATTATTATAACGAAAAACAAATTATTGATTGGAAATGAAGTATTTAGGGTTAATTTCTAAATAATAATGTGTTTGCATCATTTTTATCTTATATTTAATACGTTTAATGTTTAATGTTTAATGAATTAATATTATTAAACTGAAAATTCACAAAAATGTTAAAAACTGGAAAATATTGCCTAATTCGATGATATTTTGTTTTAATAACATAAAGGAAATAGGGATGATAAACGTCAAAATATTGCTAAATTCGATGATTTTTGTACAAAGCAAAATGCAAGAAAACTTGCTTAAAAAGGCAATATTATGCGAAATTCTGAGATTTGAAGGCCAAATCACATATTGTGAGAAAACATGAAGTAGTATCGAAATATTGGTAAAAACGAATATATATACGTAAAATCACACAACATGAAAAACGTGAAAAAAGTCTCTATAAATATAAGGATTTTAACTTCAAATCAGAAAGCGAGGTTTCTTATTAGTTAGATCTTAGAAAAGACATATTAAAATGTTGTTTCCAATACAAATGATAAAAATCAATGTGTTTTCATTAGAATTAACTAAAACGTTGCTGATTTTCCGTTTATATTACCAATGGAAGATATACACGTAAAACCGTTCTAATTCGGCTGAAACGTCTATATATGCAATGAAAACAGAACTTCTCCCCTTTTCAATATCTTACTCAGTATTTTAACGAGAAAGAAATACTTGATTGAAAATAAAGTATTTATGATTAATTTCTAACCAATAATGTGTTTGCATCATTTTTAACGTATATATAATGAATTAATAATATTAAAAGGAAAATTCACAAAAACGTGGAAAAACGGCAAAATATTGCCTAATTCGATGATATTTTGTTTTATTAACAAAAAAGGAAAGGGGATGATGAACGTCAAAATATTGCTAAATTTGCGATTTTTAGTACAAAGCAAAATGCAAGAAAACTTGCTTAAAAATGCAATATTATGCTAAATTCTGAGATTTGAAGGCCAAATAACATATCGTGAGAAAACATGAAGTAGTATCGAAATATTGGTAAAAACGAATATATTTACATAAAATCACACAACATGAAAAACGTGAAAAAAGTCTATATATTTTCAAATTTGAGGAGTTTAACTTCAAGTTCAAAGGAGTTTAACTTCTTTTTTAACTTCAAATCAGAAAGCGAGGTTTCGTATTATTTAGATCCTCGAGAAGACATATGAAAATGTTGTTTCCATTAGATATGGTAAAAATCGATGTGTTTTCATTTGAATTAACTAAAATGTACCTTATTTTCCGTTAATATTCGCTCTGGAAGATGTTCACGTAAAACCGCTCTAATCCGGGTGAAACGTCGATATTTTCAATAAAAACAGAACTTCTCCCCTTTTCAATATCTTACTCAGTATTTTAACGAAAAACAAATAGTTGATTAAAAATAAAGTATTTAAGGTTAATTTCTAACCAATAATGTGTTTGCATCATTTTTATCGTATATATATATATATATATAATGAATTAATATAATTAAACTGAAAATTCACAAAAACGTGGAAAAACGTCAAAATATTGCTAAATTCGATGATTTTTAGCACAAAACAAAATGGAAGAAAACTTGCTAAAAAATGCAATATTATGCGAAATTCTGAGATTTGAAGGCCAAATCACATATCTGGAAAAACGTGAAATAGTATCGAAATATTGGTAAAATCGAATATATTTACGTTAAACCACACCACATGAAAAACGTGAAAAAACACTATATTAACAAATTTGAGGATTTTAACTTCAAATCATAAAGCGAGGTTTGTATTATTTAGATCTTAGAAAAGACACATGCAAATGTTGTTTCCAATAAAATTGAAAAAAATCAATGTGTTTTCATTAGAATTAACTAAAACGTTCCTGATTTTCCGTTTATATTACCAATGGAAGATATACACGTAAAACCTCTCTAAATCGGCTGAAACGTCGATGTATGCAATGAAAACAGAACTTCTTCCCTTTTCAATATCTTACTCAGTATTTTAATGAGAAACAAATAGTTGATTGAAAATTAAGTATTTATGATTAATTTCTAACCAATAATGTATTTGCATCATTTTTATCGTATATATAATGAATTAATAATATTAAAAGGAAAATTCACAAAAACGTGGTAAAACGACAAAATATTTCCTAATTCGATGATATTTTGTTTTATTAACAAAAAAGGAAAGGGGATGATAAACGTCAAAATATTGCTAAATTTGCGATTTTTAGTACAAAGCAAAATGCAAGAAAACTTGCTTAAAAATGCAATATTATGCTAAATTCTGAGATTTGAAGGCCAAATAACATATCGTGAGAAAACATGAAGTAGTATCGAAATATTAGTAAAAACGAATATATTTACATAAAATCACACAACATGAAAAACGTGAAAAAAGTCTCTATATTTTCAAATTTGCGGAGTTTAACTTCAAATCAGAAAGCGAGGTTTCGTATTATTTAGATCCTCGAAAAGACATATGAAAATGTTGTTTCCATTAGATATGGTAAAAATCGATGTGTTTTCATTTGAATTAACTAAAATGTACCTTATTTTCCGTTAATATTCGCTCTGGAAGATGTTCACGTAAAACCGCTCTAATCCGGGTGAAACGTCGATATTTTCAATAAAAACAGAACTTCTCCCCTTTTCAATATCTTACTCAGTATTTTAACGAAAAACAAATAGTTGATTAAAAATAAAGTATTTATGGTTAATTTCTAACCAATAATGTGTTTGCATCATTTTTATCGTATATATATATATAATGAATTAATATAATTAAACTGAAAATTCACAAAAACGTGGAAAAACGTCAAAATATTGCTAAATTCGATGATTTTTAGCACAAAACAAAATGGAAGAAAACTTGCTAAAAAATGCAATATTATGCGAAATTCTGAGATTTGAAGGCCAAATCACATATCTGGAAAAACATGAAATAGTATCGAAATATTGGTAAAATCGAATATATTTACGTTAAACCACACCACATGAAAAACGTGAAAAAACACTATATTAACAAATTTGAGGATTTTAACTTCAAATCATAAAGCGAGGTTTGTATTATTTAGATCTTAGAAAAGACACATGCAAATGTTGTTTCCAATAAAATTGAAAAAAATCAATGTGTTTTCATTAGAATTAACTAAAACGTTCCTGATTTTCCGTTTATATTACCAATGGAAGATATACACGTAAAACCTCTCTAAATCGGCTGAAACGTCGATGTATGCAATGAAAACAGAACTTCTTCCCTTTTCAATATCTTACTCAGTATTTTAATGAGAAACAAATAGTTGATTGAAAATGAAGTATTTATGATTAATTTCTAACCAATAATGTATTTGCATCATTTTTATCGTATATATAATGAATTAATAATATTAAAAGGAAAATTCACAAAAACGTGGAAAAACTACAAAATATTGCCTAATTCGATGATATTTTGTTTTATTAACAAAAAAGGAAAGGGGATGATAAACGTCAAAATATTGCTAAATTTGCGATTTTTAGTACAAAGCAAAATGCAAGAAAACTTGCTTAAAAATGCAATATTATGCTAAATTCTGAGATTTGAAGGCCAAATAACATATCGTGAGAAAACATGAAGTAGTATCGAAATATTAGTAAAAACGAATATATTTACATAAAATCACACAACATGAAAAACGTGAAAAAAGTCTCTATATTTTCAAATTTGCGGAGTTTAACTTCAAATAAGAAAGCGAGGTTTCGTATTATTTAGATCCTCGAAAAGACATATGAAAATGTTGTTTCCAATACAAATGATAAAAATCAATGTGTTTTCATTAGAATTAACTAAAATGTTCCTGATTTTCCGTTTATTTTACCGATGGAAGATGTACACGTAAAACCGTTCTAATCCTGCTGAAACGTCGATATATGCAATAAAAACAGAACTTCTTCCCTTTTCAATATCTTACACAGTATCTTAAGGTGCTGTATTACAGGAACTATGAGACTTGTTGTAGGGTATTCATAATTTACTATCCTGATACATGTGAAAGGTGCTGCAACTAGGCCAAGTTTCAGCATCTCAGCCTAAATAGAGAAGGAGAAAAAAAATTATACAATTTTTCAACAATGTTCAATTGCTTTCACAGCCCACAATTGCGAACCAAAATCATTTCTATGACACTCAGCTATGACGTTACTTTATAATAAAGATTTGCACCAAGGACTTTTATTCCAGATGTATTTAGTGCAATAATTCAGATTTTTAAAATTTCTGAAAAACGTATGCAACAAAATGAAGTTTAGCATTATTTATAAAATCAATAAATCTACGTAGATAAGAAAAACTACATGTGTTTTTAGAGGCATAAACTCTACATATAATGTGCAAGTTTCATGTAAATTGAATAATAAATAAAGGCTGTGAAGGCAGTTGTAAAAGTTGGAGTGGCGTAGCGCGCCGCGACAAGTTACTCATATTCGCGGCTGAGAGGATGCCACAATCTACACTCGTGACAATGTGTGATTTATGCATTGCGGCCAGCTCGTACCTTCTATGAAGAGCTCGCATGCATCTAGCTTTCAATGCTTTTCTCTTGTTCGTTTGGTACGTCATATTGCAGTACAAATAGCAAAAATAGCATGAGTTCTGTGAGATATTGTGAGAGCGCGTCAGCGATACATCCACTTCCTGAGGGACACAAACATTGACTGACTCCTAAGCCACGAACCCCACCCTCTCTCTCACACGAGACTTTTGCCAATGAGTGAGTTTATATTCGTTTTATGCATAACATGTTATTTTCAACGCTATTACGAAATATTAGACTTCTACAACGTAAGATACAATACTCCGCGGCGCACCACGCCACGAGGACAGGATTCACGAAAGTTGCAGCGGGAAATTTGACTCTAATTACGTTACATAAAGGAAAAAGGGATGATAAACGTCAAAATATTGCTAAATTCGATGATTTTTAGTATAAAGCAAAATGCAAGAAAACTTGCTTAAAAATGCGATATTATGGTAAATTCTGAGATTTGAAGGCCAAATAACATATCGTGAGAAAACATGAAGTAGTATCGAAATATTTTTTAAACGAATATATTTACGTAAAATAACACTACATGTAAAACGTGAAAAAAGACACTATATTACCAAATTTGAAGATATTAACTTCAAATCATAAAGCGAGGTTTCTTATTATTTAGATCTTAGAAAAGACGTATTAAAATGTTGTTTCTAATACAAATGATAAAAATCAATGTGTTTTCATTAGAATTAACTAAAATGTTCCTGATTTTCCGTTTATATTACCGATGGAAGATGTACACGTAAAACCGTTCTAATCCGCTTGAAACGTTGATATATGCAATAAAAACAGAACTTCTCCCCTTTTCACTATTTTACTCATTATTATAACGAAAAACAAATTATTGATTGGAAATGAAGTATTTAGGGTTAATTTCTAAATAATAATGTGTTTGCATCATTTTTATCTTATATTTAAAACGTTTAATGTTTAATGTTTAATGAATTAATATTATTAAACTGAAAATTCACAAAAATGTTAAAAACTGGAAAATATTGCCTAATTCGATGATATTTTGTTTTAATAACATAAAGGAAATAGGGATGATAAACGTCAAAATATTGCTAAATTCGATGATTTTTGTACAAAGCAAAATGCAAGAAAACTTGCTTAAAAATGCAATATTATGCGAAATTCTGAGATTTGAAGGCCAAATCACATATTGTGAGAAAACATGAAGTAGTATCGAAATATTGGTAAAAACGAATATATATACGTAAAATCACACAACATGAAAAAGGTGAAAAAAGTCTCTATAAATATAAGGATTTTAACTTCAAATCAGAAAGCGAGGTTCCTTATTAGTTAGATCTTAGAAAAGACATATTAAAATGTTGTTTCCAATACAAATGATAAAAATCAATGTGTTTTCATTAGAATTAACTAAAACGTTGCTGATTTTCCGTTTATATTACCAATGGAAGATATACACGTAAAACCGTTCAAATTCGGCTGAAACGTCTATATATGCAATGAAAACAGAACTTCTCCCCTTTTCAATATCTTACTCAGTATTTTAACGAGAAAGAAATACTTGATTGAAAATAAAGTATTTATGATTAATTTCTAACCAATAATGTGTTTGCATCATTTTTATCGTACATATAATGAATTAATAATATTAAAAGGAAAATTCACAAAAACGTGGAAAAACGGCAAAATATTGCCTAATTCGATGATATTTTGTTTTATTAACAAAAAAGGAAAGGGGATGATAAACGTCAAAATATTGCTAAATTTGCGATTTTTAGTACAAAGCAAAATGCAAGAAAACTTGCTTAAAAATGCAATATTATGCTAAATTCTGAGATATGAAGGCCAAATAACATATCGTGAGAAAACATGAAGTAGTATCGAAATATTGGTAAAAACGAATATATTTACATAAAATCACACAACATGAAAAACGTGAAAAAAGTCTATATATTTTCAAATTTGAGGAGTTTAACTTCAAGTTCAAAGGAGTTTAACTTCTTTTTTAACTTCAAATCAGAAAGCGAGGTTTCGTATTATTTAGATCCTCGAAAAGACATATGAAAATGTTGTTTCCATTAGATATGGTAAAAATCGATGTGTTATCATTTGAATTAACTAAAATGTACCTTATTTTCCGTTAATATTCGCTCTGGAAGATGTTCACGTAAAACCGCTCTAATCCGGGTGAAACGTCGATATTTTCAATAAAAACAGAACTTCTCCCCTTTTCAATATCTTACTCAGTATTTTAACGAAAAACAAATAGTTGATTAAAAATAAAGTATTTATGGTTAATTTCTAACCAATAATGTGTTTGCATCATTTTTATCGTATATATATATATATAATGAATTAATATAATTAAACTGAAAATTCACAAAAACGTGGAAAAACGTCAAAATATTGCTAAATTCGATGATTTTGAGCACAAAACAAAATGGAAGAAAACTTGCTAAAAAATGCAATATTATGCGAAATTCTGAGATTTGAAGGCCAAATCACATATCTGGAAAAACATGAAATAGTATCGAAATATTGGTAAAATCGAATATATTTACGTTAAACCACACCACATGAAAAACGTGAAAAAACACTATATTAACAAATTTGAGGATTTTAACTTCAAATCATAAAGCGAGGTTTGTATTATTTAGATCTTAGAAAAGACACATGCAAATGTTGTTTCCAATAAAATTGAAAAAAATCAATGTGTTTTCATTAGAATTAACTAAAACGTTCCTGATTTTCCGTTTATATTACCAATGGAAGATATACACGTAAAACCTCTCTAAATCGGCTGAAACGTCGATGTATGCAATGAAAACAGAACTTCTTCCCTTTTCAATATCTTACTCAGTATTTTAATGAGAAACAAATAGTTGATTGAAAATGAAGTATTTATGATTAATTTCTAACCAATAATGTATTTGCATCATTTTTATCGTATATATAATGAATTAATAATATTAAAAGGAAAATTCACAAAAACGTGGAAAAACGACAAAATATTGCCTAATTCGATGATATTTTGTTTTATTAACAAAAAAGGAAAGGGGATGATAAACGTCAAAATATTGCTAAATTTGCGATTTTTAGTACAAAGCAAAATGCAAGAAAACTTGCTTAAAAATGCAATATTATGCTAAATTCTGAGATTTGAAGGCCAAATAACATATCGTGAGAAAACATGAAGTAGTATCGAAATATTAGTAAAAACGAATATATTTACATAAAATCACACAACATGAAAAACGTGAAAAAAGTCTCTATATTTTCAAATTTGCGGAGTTTAACTTCAAATCAGAAAGCGAGGTTTCGTATTATTTAGATCCTCGAAAAGACATATGAAAATGTTGTTTCCAATACAAATGATAAAAATCAATGTGTTTTCATTAGAATTAACGAAAATGTTCCTGATTTTCCGTTTATTTTACCGATGGAAGATGTACATGTAAAACCGTTCTAATCCGGCTGAAACGTCGATATATGCAATAAAAACAGAACTTCTTCCCTTTTCAATATCTTACACAGTATCTTAAGGTGCTGTATTACAGGAACTATGAGATTTGTTGTAGGGTATTCATAATTTACTATCCTGATACATGTGAAAGGTGCTGCAACTAGGCCAAGTTTCAGCATCTCAGCCTAAATAGAGAAGGAGAAAAAAAAAATTATACAATTTTTCAACAATGTTCAATTGCTTTCACAGCCCACAATTGCGAACCAAAATCATTTCTATGACACTCAGCTATGACGTTACTTTATAATAAAGATTTGCACCAAGGACTTTTATTCCAGATGTATTTAGTGCAATAATTCAGATTTTTAAAATTTCTGAAAAACGTATGCAACAAAATGAAGTTTAGCATTATTTATAAAATCAATAAATCTACGTAGATAAGAAAAACTACATGTGTTTTTAGAGGCATAAACTCTACATATAATGTGCAAGTTTCATGTAAATTGAATAATAAATAAAGGCTGTGAAGGCAGATCTAGTTGTAAAAGTTGGAGTGGCGTAGCGCGCCGCGACAAGTTACTCATATTCGCGGCTGAGAGGATGCCACAATCTACACTCGTGACAATGTGTGATTTATGCATTGCGGCCAGCTCGTACCTTCTATGAAGAGCTCGCATGCATCTAGCTTTCAATGCTTTTCTCTTGTTCGTTTGGTACGTCATATTGCAGTACAAATAGCAAAAATAGCATGAGTTCTGTGAGATATTGTGAGAGCGCGTCAGCGATACATCCACTTCCTGAGGGACTCAAACAGTGACTGACTGCTAAGCCACGAACCCCACCCTCTCTCTCACACGAGACTGTTGCAAATGAGTTTATATTCGTTTTATGCATAACATGTTATTTTCAACGCTATTACGAAATATTAGACTTCTACAAAGTAAGATACAATACTCCGCGGCGCACCCACGCCACGAGGACCGGATTCACGAAAGTTGCAGCGGGAAATTTGACTCTAATTACGTTATTTTTCAAGATAACATAAAACGGTTTGCACCACAGTGTTGCCAGAACGTTGTAGTATTTTTCGTAAATTTTCGTAAATATTCCATTTTTTCGGATTTTCGGGTGCCATGCCCCATAACGAGAAAGAAATAGTTGATTGAAAATGAAGTATTTATGCTTATTTTCTATACATATATGTGTTTGCATCATTTTTATCGTATATTTAATGAATTAATAACAATATACTAAAAATTCACAAAAACGTGGAAAAACGGGAAAATATTGCCTAATTCGATGATATTTTGTTTTAATAACATAAAGGAAAAGGGAGATGATAAACGTCAAAATATTGCTAAATTCGATGATTTTTAGTACAAAGCGAAATGCAAGAAAACTTGCTTAAAATGCAATATTATGCGAAATTCTGAGATTTGAAGGCCAAATCACATATTGTGAGAAAACATGAAGTAGTATCGAAATACTGTATTGTTAAAAACGAATATATTTACGTAAAATCACACATGAAAAACGTGAAAAAAGTCTCAAATAAATATAAGGATTTTAACTTCAAATCAGAAAGCGAGGTTTCGTATTATTTAGATCTTAGAAAAGACATATTAAAATGTTGTTTCCAATACAAATGATAAAAATCAATGTGTTTTCATTAGAATTAACTAAAACGTTGCTGATTTTCCGTTTATATTACCAATGGAAGATATACAAGTAAAACCGCTCTAATTCGGCTTAAACGTCGATATATGCAATGAAAAGAGAACTTCTCCTCTTTTCAATATCTTATACAGTATTTTAACGAGAAACAAATACTTGATTGAAAATAAAGTATTTAAGGTTAATTTCTAACCAATAATGTGTTTGCATCATTTTTATCATATATATAATGAATTAATAATATTAAACTGAAAATTCACAATAATGTGGAAAAACCGGAAAATATTGCCTAATTCCATGATATTTTGTTTTAATAACATAAAGGAAAAGGAAATGATAAACGTCAAAATATTGCTAAATTCGGTGATTTTTAGTACAAAACAAAATGCAAGAAAACTTGCCTAAAAATGCAATATTATGCGAAATTCTGAAATTTGAAGGCCAAATCACATATCGTGAGCAAACTTGAAGTAGTATCGAAATAGTGGTAAAAACGTAACGTATTTACGTATTTTCAAACGTATTTACGTATTTACAAATATTTACGTATTTAAAAAGCATATTTACGTAAAATCACAATACATGAAAAACATGAAAAAAGTCACTATATAAACAAATTTCAAGATTTTATCTTCATATCATAGAGCGAGGTTTGGTATTATTTAGATCCTAGAAAAGACATATGAAAATGTTGTTTCCAATACAAATGATAAAAATCAATGTGTTTTCATTAGAATTAACTAAAATGTTCCTGATTTTACGTTTATATTACCGATGGAAGATGAACACGTAAAACCGTTCTAATCCGGCTGAAATGTCGATATATGCAATAAAAATAGAACTTCTCCCCTTTTCAATATCTTACTCAGTATTTTAACGAGAAACAAATTGTTGATTGGAAATGAAGTATTTAAGGTTAATTTCTAAATAATAATGTGTTTGCATCATTTTTATCGTATATATAATGAATTATTATTATTAAACTGAAAATTCACATAAATGTGGAAAAACGGCAAAATATTGCCTAATTCGATGATATTTTGTTTTATTAACATAAAGGGAAAGGGGATGATAAACGTCAAAATATTGCTAAATTCGATGATTTTTAGTACAAAGCAAAATGCAAGAAAACTTGCTTAAAAATGCAATATTATGCTAAATTCTGAGATTTGAAGGCCAAATAACATATCGTGAGAAAACATGAAGTTGTATCGAAATATTGGTAAAAACGAATATATTTACGTAAAATCACACTACATGAAAAACGTGAAAAAAGACACTATATTACCAAATTTGAGGATTTTAACTTCAAATCAGAAAGCGAGGTTTCGTATTATTTAGATCCTAGAAAAGACATATGAAAATGTTGTTTCCAATACAAATGATAAAAATCAATGTGTTTTCATTAGAATTAACTAAAATGTTCCTGATTTTCCGTTTATATTACCGATGGAAGATGTACACGTAAAACCGTTCTAATCCGGCTGAAACGTCGATATATGCAATAAAAACAGAACTTCTTCCCTTTTCAATATCTTACACAGTATCTTAAGGTGCTGTATTACAGGAACTATGAGATTTGTTGTAGGGTATTCATAATTTACTATCCTGATACATGTGAAAGGTGCTGCAACTAGGCCAAGTTTCAGCATCTCAGCCTAAATAGAGAAGGAGAAAAAAAA
The DNA here is from genome assembly GCF_040958095.1 of Procambarus clarkii. Lineage (NCBI taxonomy): Eukaryota > Metazoa > Arthropoda > Malacostraca > Decapoda > Cambaridae > Procambarus > Procambarus clarkii. The sequence continues at coordinate 3,535,964 of NC_091150.1, read as the reverse complement.
AATTATACAATTTTTCAACAATGTTCAATTGCTTTCACAGCCCACAATTGTGAACCAAAATCATTTATATGACACTCAGCTATGACCTTACTTTATAATAAAGATTTGCACCAAGGATTTTTATCCCAGATGTATTTAGTGCAATAATTCAGATTTTTAAAGTCTCGCAAAAACGTATGCAACAAAATGAAGTTTAGCATTATTTATAAAATCAATAAATCTACGTAGATAAGAAAAACTACATGTGTTTTTAGAGGCATAAACTCTACATTTAATGTGCCAGTTTCATGTAAATTGAATTGTAAATTGAAATAAAGGCTGTGAAGGCAGATCTAGTTGTAAAAGTTGGAGTGGCGTAGCGCGCCGCGACAAGTTACCCATATTCACGGCTGAGAGGACGCCACAATCTTCACTCGTGACAATGCGTGATTTATGCATTGCGGCCAGCTCGTACCTTCTATGGAGAGCTCGCATGCATCTAGCTTTCAATGCTTTTCTCTTGTTCGTTTGGTACGTCATATTGCAGTACAAATAGTAAAAATAGCATGAGTTCTGGGAGATATTGTGAGAGCGCGTCAGCGATACATCCACTTCCTGAGGGACACAAGCAGTGACTGCTAAGCCACGAACCCCACCCTCTCTCTCACACGAGACTGTTGCCAATGAGTGAGTTTATATTCGTTTTATGCATAACATGTTATTTTCAACGCTATTACGAAATATTAGACTTCTACAACGTAAGATACAATACTCCGCGGCGCACCCACGCCGCGAGGACCGGATTCACGAAAGTTGCAGCGGGAAATTTGACTCTAATTACGTTATTTTTCAAGATAACATAAAACGGTTTGCACCACAGTGTTGCCAGAACGTTGTAGTATTTTTCGTAATTTTTCGTAATTATTCCATTTTTCTTCGGATTTTCGGGTGCCATGCCCCCTAACGAGAAAGAAATAGTTGATTGAAAATGAAGTATTTATGGTTATTTTCTATACATATATGTGTTTGCATCATTTTTATCGTATATTTAATGAATTAATAACAATATGCAAAAAATTCACAAAAACGTGGAAAAACGGGAAAATATTGCCTAATTCAATGATATTTTGTTTTAATAACATAAAGGAAAAGGGAGATGATAAACGTCAAAATATTGCTAAATTCGATGATTTTTAGTACAAAGCGAAATGCAAGAAAACTTGCTTAAAATTGCAATATTATGCGAAATTCTGAGATTTGAAGGCCAAATCACATATTGTGAGAAAACATATAGTAGTATCGAAATATTGTTAAAAACGAATATATTTACGTAAAATCGCACATGAAAAACGTGAAAAAAGTCTCAAATAAATATAAGGATTTTAACTTCAAATCAGAAAGCGAGGTTTCGTATTATTTAGATATTAGAAAAGACATATTAAAATGTTGTTTCCAATACAAATGATAAAAATCAATGTGTTTTCATTAGAATTAACTAAAACGTTGCTGATTTTCCGTTTATATTACCAATGGAAGATATGCACGTAAAACCGCTCTAATTCGGCTTAAACGTCGATATATGCAATGAAAAGAGAACTTCTCCTCTTTTCAATATCTTATACAGTATTTTAACGAGAAACAAATACTTGATTGAAAATAAAGTATTTAAGGTTAATTCCTAACCAATAATGTGTTTGCATCATTTTTATCGTATATATAATGAGTTAGTAATATTAAACTGAAAATTCACAATAATGTGGAAAAACCGGAAAATATTGCCTAATTCCATGATATTTTGTTTTAATAACATAAAGGAAAAGGGAATGATAAACGTCGAAATATTGCTAAATTCGATGATTTTTAGTACAAAACAAAATGCAAGAAAACTTGCCTAAAAATGCAATATTATGCGAAATTCTGAAATTTGAAGGCCAAATCACATATCGTGATCAAACTTTAAGTAGTATAGAAATATTGGTAAAAACGTAACGTATTTACGTATTTTCAAACGTATTTACGTATTTACAAATATTTACGTATTTAAAAAGCATATTTACGTAAAATCACACTACATGAAAAACATGAAGAAAGTCACTATATAACCAAATTTGAAGATTTTATCTTCGTATCATAGAGCGAGGTTTCGTATTATTTAGATCCTAGAAAAGACATATGAAAATGTTGTTTCCAATACAAATGATAAAAATCAATGTGTTTTCATTCGAATTAACTAAAATGTTCCTGATTTTCCGTTTATATTACCGATGGAAGATGAACACGTAAAACCATTCTAATCCGGCTGAAATGTCGATATATGCAATAAAAATAGAACTTCTCCCCTTTTCAATATCTTACTCAGTATTTTAACGAGAAACAAATTGTTGATTGGAAATGAAGTATTTAAGGTTAATTTCTAAATAATAATGTGTTTGCATCATTTTTCTCGTTTATATAATGAATTATTATTATTAAACTGAAAATTCACATAAATGTGGAAAAACGGCAAAATATTGCCTAATTCGAAGATATTTTGTTTTAATAACATAAAGGAAAAAGGGATGATAGACGTCAAAATATTGCTAAATTCGATGATTTTTGGTGCAAAACAAAATGAAAAAAAAACTTGCTTATAAATGCAATATTATGCTAAATTCTGAGATTTGAAGGCCAAATAACATATCGTGAGGAAACATGAAGTAGTATCGAAATATTGGTAAAAACGAATATATTTACGTTAAATCACACAACATGATAAACGTGAAAAAAGTCTCTATATTCTCAAATTTGAGGAGTTTAACTTCAAATCAGAGAGCGAGGTTTCGTATTATTTAGATCCTCGAAAAGACATATGAAAATGGTGTTTCCAATAGATATGGTAAAAATCGATGTGTTTTCATTTGAATTATCTAAAATGTACCTGATTTTCCGTTTATATTCCCGATGGAAGATGTTCACGTAAAACCGCTCTAATCCGGCTAAAACGTCGATATTTTCAATAAAAACAGAACTTCTCCCCTTTTCAATATCTTATTCAGTATTTTAACGAGAAACAAATAGTTGATTGAAAATAAAGTATTTAAGGTTAAATTCTAACCAATAATGTGTTTGCATCATTTTTATCGTATATATTATGAATTATTATAATTAAACTGAAAATTCACAAAAATGTGGAAAAACGGCAAAATATTGTCTAATTCGATGATATTTTGTTTAAATCACATAAAGGAAAAGGGGATGATAAACGTCAAAATATTGCTAAATTCGATGATTTTTAGTACAAAACGAAATGCAAGAAAACTTGCTAAAAAATATGATATTATGCGAAATTCTGAGATTTGAAGGCCGAATCACATATTGTGAGAAAACATGAAATAGTATCGAAATATTGGTAAAAACGAATATATTTACGTAAAATCACACAACATGAAAAACGTGAAAAAAGTCTATATTTTCAAATTTGAAGATTTTATCTTCAAATCAGAAAGCGAGGTTTCGTATTATTTAGATCTTAGAAGAGACATATTAAATTTTGTTTCCAATACAAATAATAAAAATCAATGTGTTTTCATTAGAATTAACTAAAACGTTCCTGATTTTCTGTTTATATTACCAATGGAAGATATACACGTAAAACCGCTATAATTCGGCTGAAACGTCGATATATGCCATGAAAACAGAACTTCCCCCCTTTTCATAAAATATCTTACTCAGAATTTTAACGAGAAACAAATAGTTGACTGAAAATGAAGTATTTAAGATTAATTTCTAACCAATAATGTGTTTGCATCATTTTTATCGTATATATAATGAATTAAGGGGGCATATCGAATAAATCGTTATAAATTAAAAGTGAATTAAATCAATTTGCTTATAAATTTTTTTATGAAATGGTTATAGAAAGGGCTGCAGCTGGTCCAAGTTTCATCATCACACCCTAAACAGAAAAGGAGAAAAAAAAATAAACAACGAATTTTCAAATAGTTTCAGGGAACACATGTGTTAACTAAAATCATTTCTAAAACACTCAGATATTAAATTAAGCACATAATAAAGGATTCTAGTGACCAGTTTTATCAAAAACGTGTTGAGTGCAATAATATAATTTTTCAAAGTTATCCTACTAAAAAAATATGCAATATATGATATTTATAAATTTTTATAAAATCAACAAATTGACTTTGGACTAAAATGTCTACTAGAGTCTGTAGAAGCACAAACGCTACATATAAGGTGTAATTTGCATGTAAATTGATTAATAAATGAAAGCTCTGAAGTAATTTGAAGGTGTAAAGTACTTTCCAGAGTAAAATAAATATCCAAGTTCGGCCACCTGTAGCTGAGCTTGACTTCGACAGATTTCGTTCATAATTGGCACCCTCACAGATACGCATCCATTGAGCAAGGTGTGCAAGTTTCATGCAAATCCCTTGATAACAAACGAGAAAAATAAATTGGCCAAAAAAAAAGAAAAACAAAATTTTAAATATAAATATATTGAACATACATATTATAATTATTACAAGAGTTTGTGCTTCTACAGCACATAGTAGACATTTTAGTTGACACATGTGTTCCCTGAGATTATTTGAGAATGTTGAACATTCGTTGCATAATACGTTGTGTACTTTTTTTCTCCTTTTCTGTTTAGGGTGTGATGGTGAAACTTGGACCAGTTGCAGCCCTTTCTATAACCATTTCATAAAAAAATTTATAAGCAAATTGAACAATTTTAATTTATATCGATTTATTTCGATATGCCCCCTTAATAATATTAAACTGAAAATTCACAAAAACGTGGAAAAACTGCAAAATATTGCCTAATTCGATGATATTTTGTTTTATTAACAAAAAAGGAAAGGGATGATAAACGTCAAAATATTGCTAAATTCGATGATTTTTAGTACAAAGCAAAATGCAAGAAAACTTGCTTAAAAATGCATTATTATGTTAAATTCTGAGATTTGAGGGCCAAATCACATATCGTGGGAAAACATGGAGTAGTATCGAAATATTGGTAAAAACGTAATGTATTTACAAACGTATTTACGTATTTACAAATATTTACGTATTTAAAAAGCATATTTACGTAAAATCCCACTACATGAAAAACATGAAAAAAGTCACTATATAACCAAATTTGAAGATTTTATCTTCATATCATAGAGCATATCATTCATATCATAATATCCCAAACATCCCAAATTCGACGCTTGAGCCATTTTTAGGAACCAAATTCTGGCTCTGTGCACGTTTTCGCTGTTTGAAATTGCGAATTTTTATAACGAAAATATGCCAATTACTGAGAGCAGCGATGGGTCACATTTTGCCCAAATCCCCATGCAGTTTTCAAAAGGTAGCAAACATCCCCAATTCGACCCTTGAGCCATATTGTGGAGCCAAATTCTGGCTTTCTGCACGTATTCCCAGTTTGAAAATACTACTTTTTATACAGAAAATATGCCAATTACTATAGGCGGCGATGGTTTACATTTTTACCAAACACTCCCTGCAGTTTTCAAAATATCCCAAACTTCCCAATTTCGACGCTTGAGCTATATTTTGGAGCCAAGTTCTCGCTCTCTGCACGTATTCGCAGTTTAAAATTACGAATTTTATTCCGAAAATATGCCATTTACTGAGAGCGGCGATGGGTCACTTTTTGCCCGAACCCCCGTTCAGTTTTCAAAATATCCCAAACATCCCAAATTCGAGCCTTGAGCCATATTTTGGAGCCAAATTTTCGCTCTCGCCACGTATTCGCCGTTTGAAATAACCACTTTTTATACCGAAAATGTGAAAATTTCTGAGAGCATCGATGGATCACATTTTGCCCCCCCCCCCCCTGCAGTTTTCAAAACATCCCAAACATCTCAAATTCGTCCTTTGAGGCATATTTTGGAGCCAAATTGTGGCTCTCTGCACCTGTTTGCATATTGAAATTACGAATTTTTATACAGAAAATATGCCGATTACTGAAAGCGGCGATGGATCACATTTTGCCCAAACCCTCCCTGCAGTTTTCAAAATATCCCAAACATCCCAAATTCAACCCTTGAGCTTTATTTTGGAGCCAAATTCTCGCTCTCGGCATGTATTCGCAGTTTGAAATTTCGGGTTTTATACCGAAAATATGACAAATAATGACAGCAGCGATAAGTCACATTTTGCCCAAACCCCCCCTGCAGTTTTCAAAATATCCCAAACATCCCAAATTCGGCGCTTGAGCCATATGTAGGAGCCGAATTCTGGCTCTCTGCACGTATTCGCAGTTTGAAATTTCGGGTCTTATACCGAAAATATGCCAATTACTGAGAGCAGCGATGGGTCACTTTTTACCCAAACCCTCGTTCAGTTTTCAAAATATCCCAAACATTTTAAGTTCGAGCCTTAAGCCATATTTTGAAGCCAAATTTTCGCTCTCAGCACGTATTCGCAGTTTGAAATTACGACTTTTTATACCGAAAATATGCCAATGCCAGAAAGTAGCTATGGATCACATTTTGCCCAAACCCTCCCAGCAGTTTTCAAAATATCCCAAACATCCCAAATTCGGCGCTTGAGCCATATGTAGGAGCCGAAATCCGGCTCTTTGCACGTATTCGCCGTTTGAAATTACGACTTTTTATACCGAAAATATGCCAATGCCAGAAAGTAGCTATGGATCACATTTTGCCAAAACCCTCCCTGCAGTTTTCAAAATATCCCAAACATCCCAAATTCGACGCTGGAGCCACAATTTGGAGCCAAATTCAGGCTCTCTGCACGTATTCGTCGTTTGAAATTACGACTTTTTATACTGAAAATATGTCAATTACTGAGAGCGGCGATGGGTCAATTTTTGCCCAAACCCTCCCCGGCAGTTTTCAAAATATCCCTAACTTCCCCAATTCGACGCTTGAGCCATATTTTGGAGCCAAATTCTGGCTCTCTGCACGTATTCGCAGTTTGAAATTACGAAATTTATACCGAAAATATGCCAATTACTGTGAGCGGCGATGGATCACATTTTGTCAAACCCTCTCTGTAGTTTTCAAAATATCCCTAACTTCCCCAATTCGACGCTTGAGTCATATTTTGGAGCCAAATTCTTGCTCTCAGCACGTATTCGCAGTTTGAAATTACGACTTTTATACTTAAAATATGCTAATTAATGAGAGCGACGATGGGTCACATTTTGCCCCCCCCCCCCCTTGCAGTTTTCAAAATATCCATAACGTCCCCAATTCGACGCTTGAGCCATATTTTGGAGCCAAATTCTGGCACTCTGCACGTATTCGCAGTTTGAAATTACGATTTTTATACCGAAAATATGCCAATTACTGAAACCGGCGATGGGTCACATTTTGCCCAAACCACCCCTGCAGTTTTCAAAATATCCCAAACACCCCAAATTCGACCCTTGAGCCTTATTTTGGAGCCAAATTCTGGCTCTCTGCATGTATTCGCAGTTTGAAATTACGACTTTTTATTCCGAAAATATGCCATTTACTTAAAGCGACGATGGATCATATTTTGCCCAAACTCTCCCTGCAGTTTTCAAAGTATCCCAGACATCCCAAATTTGATCCTTGAACTATATTTTAGAACCAAATTCTTGCTCACTGCACGTGTTCGCAGTTTGAAATTTCGACTTTATGTACTGAAAATATGGTAATTAATGATAGTGGCGATAGGTCACATTTTGCCCGAAACCCCCCCCCCCCCCTGCAGTTTACAAAATATCCCAAACGTCCCAAATTCGAAGCTTGAGCCATATTTTGGAGCCAAATTCTGGCTCTCTGCACATACTCGCAGTTTTATATGACGAATTTATATACCGAAAATATGCGAATTACTGACAGCAGCGATGGATCATATTTTGCCCAAACCCTCCCTGCAGTTATCAAAATATCCAAAACATCCCAAATTCGACCCTTGAGCCATATTTTGGAGCCAAATTCTGGCTCTCTGTACGAATTCGCCGGTTTAAATTACGACTTTTTATACTGAAAACAAGCCAATTATTGAAAGAGGCGATGGATCATATTTTTCCCAAACCCTCCCTGCAATTTTCAAAATATCCCTAACATCCCCAATTCGACGCTTGAGCCATATTTTGGAGCCAAATTCTGGCTCTCTGCACGTATTTGCAGTTTGAAATTACGAAATTAATACCGAAAATATGCCAATTTCTGAGAGCGGCGATAGATCACATTTTGCCCAAACCCTCCCTGCAGTTTTCAAAATATCCCAAACATCCCAAATTCGACCCCTGAGCCATATTTTGATGCTAAATTCTTGCTCTCAGCACGTATTCGCAGTTTGAAATTACGACTTTTTATACTTAAAATATGCTAATTACTGAGAGCTACGGTGGGTCTCATTTTGCCCCCTCCCCTGCCGTTTTCAAAATACCCCAAACGTCCCAAATTCGACGCTTGAGCCATATTTTGGAACCAAATTCTGGCTCTCTGCACGTATTCGCAGTTTGAAATTATGACTTTTATACCGAAAATATGCCAATTACTGAAAGCGGCGAAGGATCACATATTGCACAAACCCTCCCTGCAGTTGAAAACGTTTTTTCCAAGTCAAATTATAATAATCAATGTGTTTTCATAAGAATTAACTAAAATGTTCCTGAATTTCCGTTTATATTACTGAAAGAAGAGGTACTCGTAAAACCGCTCTTATCCGGCTGAAACGTCAAAATATGCAATAAAATAAAAAAATCTCTTCTAATCAATATCTGACACTCTATTTTAACGAGGTACAAATAGTTGACTGAAAATCAAGTATTTAAGGATAATTTGCAATTAATTACGTGTTTTCATTATATATATCGTAAATTTAATGAATTAATGGCAATAAACCGAAAAGGCTTGAAAACGCGGAAAACGGCAAAATGTTGCCTAAATCGTTGATTTTTGGGTTAAATCTAGTAAAGAAAAATAGGATGGCAAAACCTCAAAATATTGCTAATTTCGATGATTTTAAGTACAAAGCACAATGCAAGAAAACTTCCTTAAAAACGCAATATTATGTGTAATTCTGAGATTTGTAGGCCAAATCACAAATAGAGAGACAATATGAAGTAGTATCAAAATATTAGTAAGTTCGAATATTTTTACCAAAAATAACTCTACATGAAAAAGGTTAAAAAAGTCACTATAATACCAAATTCGAGGATTTTTATATCAAATCATGGAGCGAGGTTGCGTATTATTTTGATTATTGAAAGGGCATATGAAAACGTTGTTTCCAATTCAAATGATAAAAATCAATGTGTTTTCTTTAGAATTAACTAAAATGTTCCTGAATTTTCGTTTATATTACTGAGAGAAGAGGTACTCGTAAAACTGCTCTAATCCGGCTGAAATGTCGAAATATGCAATAAAAACAGAAAATCTCTCTTAATCAATATCTGACTCACTATTTTAACGAGGATCAAATAGTTGATTGAAAATAAAGTATTTAAGGGTAATTTCCAAATAACACACACATAGGCCCCCCATGCTGCCCATAACACACAGATATGACTCCATGCTCCCCATAACACACATTCACTCATGCCCCTATTCTGCCCATAACACATACATGCCCCCCATGCTGCCCATAACACTTACAGATGCCTCCATTCCGCCCATAACACACACACACACATGCCCCCAAGCTGCTCATAACACACACATGCCCCCCATTACACACACAGGCCTCCATTCCTGCCCATAACACACACACACACACACACACACACACACACACACACACACACACACACACACACACACACACACACACACACACACACACACACACACACACACACACACACACACATGCCCCCATACCTGTCCATAACACACAAAAATATGCCCCCATGCTATCCATAACACACACACACAGGCCTTCATGCTTTTTCATAACACACTCACATGCCCCCAAGCTGAAAATAACACACATGCCCACTTGCTGATCATAAAACACACACACATGCCCCTATGTTGCCCATAATTCACACACAGGTCTCCATGCTGCCCTTAACACACAAACGCACATGGCCCAATGCCTGTCCATAACACACACAAATATGCCCCAGGTTACCCATAACACACACAGGCCTCCATGCTGTCCATAACACACACGGTCCCCATGCTGCCCATAACACACACACGTGCCAACATGCTGCCCATAACACGCACACAGGCTCCCATGCTGCCCATAACATACACACATGCCCACTATGCCTTACCATAACACACGCGCACATGCCTTCATGCTCCCCATAACTCACACATGTCCCCATGCGGACAATAAGACACATACATGCTCCCCATGCTGCCCAAATCACACACACACACATATGCTCCATGCTGCCCATAACACACACACACACAGGCCTCAATGATGTCCATAACACACACACACATGCCCCTATGATGCCCATCACATGCGCACAGGCCCCCATGCTGCCAATAACACACACACACTCACGCACACAAACACATGCGTAAATGCTGACCATATAACACACGTTCGAGTCCCCATTCCTGCCCATAACAGCCACTCAGGACCCCCATGCTGTCCATAACTCAAATATAGTCCCCCTATGCTGCCCATAACACACCCAGGCCTTCATGCTGCCCATAACACACAACACACAAGCCTGCATTCTGCCCATAACAGTCACATAGGCCCCCATGCTATCCATAACACACACATGCTGCCCATAACACTCACACACATGTGTTATGTGTGTGTGGCTGGCTGAGTGGACAGCACTCTAGACTCGTGGACCTAGGAACCAGGATTCAATCCCGACAGCCGGCGGAAAAACAAATGGGCAGAGTTTCCTTCACCCTGATGCCTGTGTTACCTAGCAGTAAATAGTTACCTGGGAATTAGACAGCTGCTACGGGCCGCTTCCTGGGTGTGTGTGTGTGTGTGTGTGAAAAAAGTAGTTAGTTAACAGTTGATTGATTGACAGTTGAGAGGTGGGCCGAAAGAGCAGAGCTCAACCCCCGCAAACACAACTAGGTGAATACAACTACAGCACTTTCGCTCGGTAACGACTCAGCTTTGCGTTGTTTTCTTAGTAGACGCATTTCCGGTAACGACGCAGCTTCGCTTATGGCTTCGGGAGAGGCGCGCCGCTGTTTTGGATATTATATGCATATCATTCTGTAGGGAATTTCATTGCGAATACATTAACACCAAAACGAAAGACGCATTGGCGGCAGCTTCGGGAGAGGCGCGCCGCTGTTTTGGATATTATATGCATATCATTCTGTAGGGAATTTCATTGCGAATACATTAACACCAAAACGAAAGACCTAGGACCAGAATTGAGGTAACAATGTTGAAAACAGTATACCCATTTTATTAGTGCTCACAGGGATTTCGCTCCGTCACTTTCTCTGTTTGCTGTGGGTGGTACCCCTGGGTTTTGAACTTTATATTTGCATATACTTCTGTAGGGAATTCTAATGCGAACACAATGTTACCAAAATGAAAGACCTAGGACGAGAATTGAGATGTCCAAAGTGAAGAGAGTGTACACATTTTATTGCTCTTGCGCGGTTCTGGGTAATACGCTCTTACTTTCTCACTTTCTCGATGGGTTTATATGCATTTAGTCTTGTAGATAATTATATTGCGAACACATTGATACCGAATTGAAAAATCTAGGACGAGAAATGAGATGACAAAGTGGAAAAGAGAATACACTTTTCAGTAGTACTGCGCTCCCTAATGTAATGAGAGGTGACTTGGGGTGGCCCAGTGCTCTCTTTCTGGGGCCACTTTCATCTTGTCGACGGGTGGAGCGCGCTGCGGTGTTTGACTTTATATGCATATACTCTTGTTGGGAATTCTATTGCGAACACAACGATACCCAATTGAAAGCCCTAGGACGGGAATTGAGGTGACAAAAGTGAAAAGAGTGTTCACATTTTATCACTCTTGTGCGCTCGCGGGTAACACGCACTCACTTTCTCTGTTTGTTGTGGATGGTACGCCGGACTTTTGGACTTTATATGCCTTTAGTCCTGTAGAGAATTCTATTTCGAACACAATGATACCAAACTTAAAAACCTTGAACGAGAATTGAGGTGACAAAGTTGAAAACAGTATACACTTATCAGAATTACCACTCGCTCCCGGGAAACACTGAGGCCCACCTTAGGTAGTGTGGGTCGGGCGCGCGCAATGCAATAAAGTGCTAGGTGAATACACATGCCTCCACGCTGCCCATAACACACACACATTCCCAAATAACTGCCCATAACACACACACATTCCCAAATAACTGCCCACAACACACACATATGCCTCTATGCTGCCAATAACAAACACACATCCCCATGCTGCCATAACACACACACACATGCCCCCCATGCTGCCCATAGCACATACTCGTATGATCCCATACATCTCATAACAAACGCATGCTTTAATGCTTGCCATAACACACGCATGGCCCCCCCCCCATCCTGCCCATAACACACACACATATGCCTCAATGATTTCCCATAACACACAATGGTTAATGTATTGAAGATAGGTGTAGGGAGCAGGAGACCAGATACAAGGTATCATTTGGGAGATGAAATACTTCAAGAGTCAGAGAGAGGGTTGATAGACCTGGGGGTTGA
>NC_091150.1:3458353-3520853 GCF_040958095.1 Procambarus clarkii | reverse complement strand
CGCCAAGGGTAGTGAACACCAAGTCAAGGGTAGTAAACACCACGCCAAGTGTAGTGAACACCACGCCAAGGGTAGTGAACACCACGCACAGGGTAGTGAACACCACGCCAAAGGTAGTGAACACCACGCCAAGGGTAGTGAACACCACGCCAAGTGTAGTGAACACCACGCCAAGGGTAGTGAACACCACGTCAAAGGTAGTAAACACCATGCCAAGGGTAGTGAACACCACGCCAAGGGTAGTGAACAACACTCTCAGGGTAGTGAACACCACTCTAAGGGAAGTGAACACCACATAAAAGTTAGTAAACACCACGTCAAGGGTAGTGAGCACCATGCCAAGGGCAGTAAACACCACGCCAAGGGTAGTGAACACCACGATAAGGGAAGTGAACCCCACGTCAAGGGTAGTGAACACCATGCCAAGGGTAGTGAACACCACGCAAAGGGTAATGAACACCATGCCAAGGGTAGTGAACACTATGCCAAGGGTAGTGAACACCATGCCAAGGGTAGTGAACACCACGCCAGGGGTAATGAACACCAGGCCAAGGGTAGTGAACAACAGGCGAAGGGTACTGAACACCATGCCATTGGTAGCAAACACCACACCAAGGGTAGTGAACACCACGCCAAGGGTAGTGAACACCACGTAATGAGTAATAAACACCATGCCATTGGTAGTGAACACCACACCAAGGGTAGTGAACACCATGTCAAGGGTAGTGAACACGACGCCAAGGGTAGTGAACACCACGCCAGGGGTAGTGAACACCACGCCAAGGGTAGTGAACAAAACGCAAAGGGTAGTGAACACCATGCCAAGGGTAGTGAACAGCATGCCAAGGGTAGTGAACACCACGCCAAGGGTAGTGAAAACCACGTCAAGGGTAGTGAACACCACGTTAAGGGTAGTGAACACCACGCCAAGGGTAGTGAACACCACACCAAGGGTAGTGAACAACAAGCAAAGAGTAGTGAACACCACGTCGTGGGTAGTGAACACCACGCCAAGGGAAGAGAACACCAAGCCAAGAGTAGTGAACATTACGCCAAGGGTAGTGAACACCACGCCAAGGGTAGTGAACACCACGTTAAGAATAGTGAACACCACCCCAAGTACAGTAAACACCAAACCAAGAGTAGTGAACACAACGCCAATGGGTAGTGAACACCACGCCAAGTTCAGTGAACACCACGCCACGTTCAGTGAATAGCACGCCACGTTTAGTGAACACCACACCAAGGGTAGTGAACACCTCGTAAAGGGTAGTAAACTCCACGCCAAGGGTAGTGAACACCACGCAAAGGGTAGTGAACACCACGCCAAGGGTAGAGAACACCATGCCAAGGGTAGTGAACACCATGCCAAAAGTAGTGAACACCACGCCCAGGGTAGTGAACACCACGCCCAGGGTAGTGAACACCACTTCAAGGGTAGTGAACACCACTTCAAGGGTAGTGAACACCACGCCAGGGGTATTGAACACCACGCTAAGGGTAGTGAACACCATGCTAAGGGTAGTGAACACCATGCGAATGATAATGAACACCACGCCAAGGGTAGTGAAATCGACGCCAAGGGTAGTAAACATGACGCCAAGGGTAGTGAACATCACGCCAAGGTTAGTGAACACCATGCAAAGGGTAGTGAACACCATGCCAAGGGTAGTGAACACTATGCCAAGGGTAGTGAACACCATGCCAAAGGTAGTGAACATCACGCCAAGGGTAGTGAACACCAAATGTTTGTTGTAGTGAACACCATGCCAAGGGTAGTGAACACAACACCAAGGGTAGTGAACACTAGTGGAAAGGTAGTGAACACAATGTCATGGGTAGTGAACACCAAGCCAAGGGAAGTGATCACCACGCCAAGGTTAGTGAACACCATGCAAAGGGAAGTGAACACCATGCCAAGGGTAATGAACACCACGCCAAGGGTAGTAAACACTACGGGAAGGGTAGTGAACACCATGCCAAGGGTAGTGAACACCACGCCAAGGGTAGTGAACACCACACGAAGGGTAGTGAACACCACACCAAGGGTAGTGAACAACGTGCCAAGGGTAGTGAACACCACGCTATGGGTAATGAACACCATGCCAAGGGAAGTGAACACCATGCCAAAGGTAGTGATCACCACGCTAAGGGTAGTGAACACCATGCCAAGGGTAGTGAAAACCACGCCAAGGGTAATGAACACCATGCCAAGGGTAGTGAACACCACGCCAAGGGTAGTGAACACAACCCCAAAGGTAGTGATCACCACGCTAGGGGTAGTGAACACCACGCCAGGGATAGTGAACACCACACTAAGGGTAAGTGAACACAACACCAAGGGCAGTGAACACAAGTGGAAGGGTAGTGAACACAATATCAAGGGTAGTGAACACCACGCTAAGGGAAGTGAACACCACGCCAAGGTTAGTGAACACCATGCAAAGGGAAGTGAACACCAAGCCAACGGTAGTGAAGACCACGCCAAGGCATGAACACCACGCCAATGGTAGTAAACACTACGTCAAGGGTAGTGAACACCATGCCAAGGGTAGTGAACACCACGCCAAGGGTAGTGAACACAAGACGAAGGGAAGTGAACACCACACCAAGGGTAGTGAAAAGCACGCTATGGGTAATGAACACCATGCCAAGGGAAGTGAACACAATGCCAAGAATAATGAACACCATGCCAAGGGTAGTGAACACCACGCCAAGGGTAGTGAACTCAACGCCAAGGGTAGTGAACACCACGCCAAGGATAGTGAACACCACACCAAGGGTAGTGAAAACCACACCAAGGGTAGTGAACACCACGCTAAGGGTAGTGAACATAACGCCAAGGGTAGTGAATACCACGACAAGGATAGTGAACACCACGCCAAGAATAGTGAACACCACGCCAAGAGTAACGAACACCACGTCAAGGGTAGTGAACACCAAGCAAAGGGTAGTGAACATAATGCCAAGGGTAGTGAACACCACGCCAAGGGTAGTGGAAAACCACGCCAAGGGTAGTGAACACCACGTAAAGTGTAGTGAACACCACGCAAAGGGTAGTGAACACCACGTAAAGTGTAGTGAACACCACGCAAAGAGTAGTGAACACCACACCAAGGGTAGGGAACACCACGCTAAGAGTAGTGAATACCACGTCATTGGTAGTGGACACCACGCCAAGGGAAGTGAACTCCACGCCAAGAGTAGTGAACATTACGCCAAGGTAGTGAACACCACTCCAAGGGTAGTGAGCACCACACCAAGGGTAGTGAAAACCATGCTAAGGGTAGTGAACACCACACTAAGGATAGTGAACACCACGTTCAGGATAGTGAAAACCACGCCAAGTTCAGTGAACACTAAATCAAGGGTAGTGAACACAACGCCAAAGGGTAGTGAACACCACGAAAAGGGTAGTAAACACCACACCAAGGGTAGTGAACACCACGCTAAGGGTAGTGAACACCACGCCAAGGGTAGTGAACACTATGCCATGGGTAGTGAAAACCATGCCAAGGGTAGTGAACACCACGCCCAGGGTAGTGACCACCACGTCAAGGGTAGTGAACACCACGTCAAGGGTAGTGAACACCACGCTAAGAATAGTGAACACCACGCTAAGGGTAGTGAACACCATGCCCAAAGTAGTGAACACCACGCTAAAGGTAGTGACCACCACGCTAAGGGTAGTGAATACCACAACAAGAATAGTGAACACCACGCCACGGGTAATGAACACCACGCCAAAAATAGTCGACACCATGCCAAGGGTAGTGAACACCACGCTAAGGGTAGTGAACACCACGCCAAGGATAGTGAACATCACGCCAAGGGTAGTGAACAACATTGCAAGGGTAGTGACCACCACGCCAAGGGTAGTGAACAACATGCCATGGGTACTGAACACCACGCCAAGGGTAGTGAACACCACGCTAAGAGTAGTGAACATTACGCCAGGGGTAGTGAACACCACGTCAAGGGTAGTGAACACCACGCCAATTGTAGTGAACACCACGCTAAGGGTAGTGAACACCACGCTCAGGGTAGTGAACACCTCGCCAAGGGTAGTGAACACCACGCCAAGGGTAGTAAACACCACGCCAAGTGTAGTGAACACCACGCCAAGGGTAGTGAACACCACGCTCAGGGTAGTGAACACCACTCTAAAGGAAGTGAACACCACACAAAAGGTAGTGAACACCACGTCAAGGGTAGTGAACACCATTCCAAGGGTTGTAAACACCACGCGAAGGGTAAGGAACACCACGCCAAGGGTACAGAACAACATGCCAAGGGTAGTGAACACCACGCAATGGGTAGTGAACACCATAGTGGAGCCGGTCGGCCGAGCGGACAGCACGCTGGACTTGTGATCTTGTGGTCCTGGGTTCGATCCCAAACGCCGGCGAGAAACAATGGGCAGAGTTTCTTTCACCCTATGCTCCTGTTACCTAGCAGTAAAATAGGTACCTGGGTGTTAGTCAGCTGTCACGGGCAGCTTCCTGGGGGTGGAGGCCTGGTCGAGGACCGGGCCGCGGGGACACTAAAGCCCCGAAATCATCTCAAGATAACCTCAAGATAACCATGCAAAGGGTAGTGACCACCACGCCAAGGGTACTAAACACCACACCAAGGGTAGTAAACACCACGTCAAGGGTAGTGAACACCATGCCAAGGGTAATAAACACCAGAACAAGGGTAGTGAACACCACATCAAGGGTAGTGAACACCACGCCAAGGGTAGTGAACACCACACAAAGGGTAGTGAACACAACACCAAGGGTAGTGAACACCACGTCAAGGTTAGTGAAAACCATGCTAATGGTAGTGAACACCATGCCAAGGGTTATGAACACCACGCCAAGGGTAGTGAACACAAACACAAAGGGTAGTGAACACAACACCAAGGGTAGTGAACACCACGTCAAGGTTAGTGAAAACCGTGCTAAGGGTAGTGAACACCATGCCAAGGGTAGTGAACACTATGCCAAGAGTAGTGAACACCATGCAAAGGGTAGTGAACACCACGCCAGGGGTAGTGAACACCACGCCAAAGATATTGAATACCAAATCAAGGGTAGTAAACTCCATGCTAAGGGTAGTGAACACCAGTCGAATGGTAGTGAACACAATGTCAAGGGTAGTGAACACCACGCCAAGGGAAGTGAACACCACGCCAAGGGTAGTGAACACCATGCAAAGGGAAACGAATACCCTGCCAAAGGTAGTGAACACCATGCCAAGGGTAATGAACACCATGCCAAGGGTAGTGAACACCACGCCAAGGGTAGTGAACACCACACCAAGGGTAGTGAACACCAGGCGAAAGGTAGTGAACACCATGCCAATAGTAGTAAACACCACACCAATGGTAGTGAACACCACGCCAAGGGAAGTGAACACCACGCCAAGGGTAGTGAACACCATGCAAAGGGAAACGAACACCATGCCAAAGGTAGTGAACACCATGCCAAGGGTAATGAACACCATGCCAAGGGTAGTGAACACTACGTCAAGGATAGTAAACACCATGCCAAGGGTAGTGAACACCATGCCAAGGGTAGTGAACACCACGCTAAGGGTAGTGAACACCACGCCAAGGGTAGTGAACACCACGCCAAGGGTAGTGAACACCACGCAAAGGGTAGTTAACATAACGGTAAGGGTAGTGCACACCAAGCCAAGGTTAGTAAACACCATCCCAAGGGTAGTGAAAACCATGCTAAGGGTAGTGAACACTACGTCAAGGATAGTAAACACCACGCAAAGGGTAGTGAACGCCACGCCAAGGGTAGTGAACACTATGCCAAGGGGAGTGAACTCCACGCCAAGGGTAGTGAACACCATGTCAAGGGTAGTGAATACCACGCCCAGGGTAGTGAACACCACGTCAAGGGTAGTGAACACAACGCCAGGGGTATTGAACACCAAGCCAAGGGTAGTGAACACTACGTCAAGGGTAGTGAACATCACGCCAAGGGTAGTGAACACCACGTAAAGGTAGTGAACACCACACAAAGGGTAGTGGTCACCACACCAATGGTAGTGAACACCACGTCAAGGTTAGTGAAAACCATGCTAAGGGTAGTGAACACCATGCCAAGGGTAGTGAACACTATGCCAAGGGTAGTGAACACCATGCCAAGGGTAGTGAACACCACGCCAAGGGTAGTGAACACCAAATCAAGGGTAGTGAACACAACACCAAGGGTAGTGAACACCAATGGAAGGGTAGTGAACACAATGTCAAGGGTAGTGAACACTACGCGAAGGGAAGTGAACACCACGCCAAGGGTAGTGAACACCATGCAAAGGGAAATGAACACCATGCCAACGGTAGTGAACACCACGCCAAGGGTAATGAACACCACGAAAAGGGTAGTGAACACTACGTCACGGGTAGTGAACAACATGCCAACGGTAGTGAACACTACGCCAAGGGTAGTGAACACCAGACGAAGGGTAGTGAACACCATGCAAATGGTAGTAAACACCAAGTTAAGGGTAGTGAACACCACACCAAGAGTTGTGAACACCACGCCAAGGGTTGTGAACACCACGCTATGGGTAATGAACACCTTGCCAAGGGAAGTGAACACCATGCCAAGGGTAGTGAACACCACGCTAAGGGTTGTGAACACCACGCCAAGAGTAGTGAACACCACGCTAAGGGTAGTGAACACCACGCCAAGGGTAGTGAACATCACGCCAAGGGTAGTGAACAACATGCCAAGGTTAGTGACCACCACGCCAAGGGTAGTGAACAACATGCCAAGGGTAGTGAACAACATGCCAAGGTTAGTGACCACCACGCCAAGGGTAGTGAACAACATGCCAAGGGTTGTGAACACCTCGCCAAGGGTAGTGAACACCACGCCAAGGGTAGTGAACACCACGCTAAGAGTAGTGAACATTACGCTAAGGGTAGTGAACACCAGGAAAAGGGTAGTGAACAACAAGCTAAAGGTAGTGAACACCACGCTAAGGGTAGTGAACACCACAACAAGGGTAGTGAACACCACGCCACGGGTAGTGAACACCACGCCAAAAATAGTCAACACCATTCCAAGGGTAGTGAACACCACGCTAAGGGTAGTGAACACCACGCCAAGGGTAGTGAACATCACGCCAAGGGTAGTGAACAACATGCCAAGGTTAGTGACCACCACGCCAAGGGTAGTGAACAACATGCCTAGGGTAGTGAACACCACGCTAAGGGTAGTGAACACCACGCCAAGGGAAGTGAACACCACGCTAAGAGTAGTGAACACCACGCTAAGGGTAGTGACCACCACGCCAAGGGTAGTGAACACCACGCCAAGGGTAGTGAACACCACGCCAAGGGTAGTGAACACCACGGTAAGGGTAGTGACCACCACGCCAAGGGTAGTGAGCAACATGCCAAGGGTAGTGAACACCATGCTTAGGGTAGTGAACACCACTCTAAAGGAAGTGAACACCACACAAAAGGTAGTGAACACCACGTCAAGGGTAGTGAACACCATTCTAAGGGTTGTAAACACGCGAAGGGTAAGGAACACCACGCCAAGGGTACGGAACAACATGCCAAGGGTAGTGAACACCACGCATTGGGTAGTGAACACCATGCAAAGGGTAATGAACACCACGCCACGTGTAGTGAACATCACGCCAAGGGTAGTGAACAACATGCCAAGGTTAGTGACCACCACGCCAGGGTAGTGAACAACATGCCAAGGGTAGTGAACACCACGCCAAGGGTAGTGAACACCACGCCAAGGGTAGTGAACACCACGCTAAGAGTAGTGAACACTACGCCAAGGGTAGTGAACACCAGGAAAAGGGTAGTGAACACCACGCTATGAGTAGTGAACACCATGCCAAGGAGCAGTGAACACAAGGCCAAGGGTAGTGAACACCATGCTAAGGGTAGTGGACACTACGTCAAGGATAGTGAACACCATGCCAAGGGAAGTGAACACCATGCCAAGGGAAGTGAACAACATGCCAAGGGTAATGATCACCACGTCAGGGGTAGTGAACACCACGCCAACGGTATTGAACACCACGTCAAGGGTAGTGAACACTACGTCAAGGGTAGTAAACACCACGCCAATTGTATTGACCACCACGCTAATGGTAGTGAACACCACGCTCAGGTTATTGAACACCACGCCAAGGGTAGTGAACACCACGCCAAGGTTAGTAAACACCACGCCAAGTGTAGTGAACACCACGCCAAGGGTAGTAAACACCACGCTCAGGGTAGTGAACACCACCCTAAGAGAAGTGAACACCGCACAAAAGGTAGTGAACACCACGTCAAGGGTAGTGAACACCATGCCAAGGGTAGTAAACACCACGCCAAGGGTAGTGAACACCACGACAAGGGTAGTGAACACCACGCAAAGGGTAGTGAACACCACGTCAAGGGAGTTAACACCACGCCAAGGGTAGTGAACACCATGCCAAGGGTAGTAAACACCACGCCAAGGGTAGTGAACAACATGCCAAGGGTAGTGAACACCACGCTCAGGGTAGTGAACACCACTCTAAAGGAAGTGAACACCACACAAAAGGTAGTGAACACCACGTCAAGGGTAGTGAACACCATTCTAAGGGTTGTAAACACCACGCGAAGGGTAAGGAACACCACGCCAAGGGTACGGAACAACATGCCAAGGGTAGTGAACACCACGCAATGTGTATTGAACACCATGCAAAGGGTAGTGAACACCACGCCAAGGGTACTAAACACCACACAAAGGGTAGTGAACACCACGTTAAGGGTAGTGAACACCACGTCAAGGGAGTTAACACCACGCCAAGGGTAGTAAACAATATGCTAAGGGTAAGGAACACCACGCCAAGGGTACGGAACAACATGCCAAGGGTAGTGAACACCACGCAATGGGTATTGAACACCATGCAAAGGGTAAGGAACACCACGCCAAGAGTACGGAACAACACGCCAAGGGTAATGAACACCACGCCAAGGGTAGTGAACACAACACCAAGGGTAGTGAACACCGCGTTAAGGGTAGTGAACACCATGCCAAGGGTAGTTAACACCACGCCAAGGGTAATAAACACCACACCAAGGGTAGTGAACACCACGTCAAGGGTAGTGAACACCACGCCAAGGGTAGAGAACACCACACAAAGGGTAGTGAACACCACGTCAAGGTTAGTGAAACTCATGCTAAGAGTAGTGAACACCACGATAGGGGTAGTGAACACCACGCCAAGAGTAGTGAATACCAAATCAAGGGTAGTGAACACCATGCCAAGAATAGTGAACACAACACCATGGGTAATGAACACCAGTCGAAGGGTACTGAACACAATGTCAAGGATAGTGAACACCACGCCAAGGGAAGTGAACACCACGCCAAGGGTAGTGAACACCATGCAAAGGGAAATGAACACCATGCCAAGGGTAGTGAACACCACGTCATGGGTAATGAACACCATGCCAAGGGTAGTGAACACCACGCCAAGGGAAGTGAACACCAGGCGAAAGGTAGTGAACACCATGCCAATGGTAGTAAACACCACGCAAAGGGTAGTGAACACAACACCAAGGGTAGTGAACACCACGCCAAGGGTAGTGAACACCACACCAAGGGTAGTGAACATAACGCCAAGGGTAGTGAACACCAAGCCAAGGGTAGTGAACACCATGCCAAGGGTAGTGAACACCACGCCAAGGGTAGTGAAAACCACGTCAAGGGTGAGAACACCACGTTAAGGGTAGTGAACACCTCGCTAAGGATAGTGAACACCACGTTAAGGATGGTGAACACCACCCCGAGTTCAGTAAATACCAAACTAAGAGTAGTGAACACAACGCCAATGGGTAGTGAACACCACGCCAAGTTCAGTGAACACCATGCCACGTTCAGTGAATACCACGCCAAGGGTAGTGAACACCACACCAAGGGTAGTGAACACCACGTCAGGAGTAGTGAACTCCACGCCAAGGGTAGTGAACACCACGCAAAGGGTAGTTAACACCACGCCAAGGGTAGTGAACACTATGCCAAGGGTAGTGAACACCACGCCAAGGGTAGTGAACACCACGTCAAGGATAGTGAACACCACGCCAGGGGTATTCAACACCACGCCTAGGGTAGTGAACACCATGCTAAGGGTAGTGAACACCATGCGAATGGTAATGAACACCACGCCAAGGGTAGTGAACACTACGCCAAGGGTAGTGAACATCACGCCAAGGGTAAGGAACACCTCACCAAGGGTAGTGAACACCACGTCAAGGGTAGTGAACACCACGCCAAGGGTAGTGAACACCACACAAAAGGAAGTAAACACCACACAGAGGGTAGTGATCATCACACCAAGGGTAGTGAAAACCACGTCAAGGTTAGTGAAAACCATGCTAAGGGTAATGAACACCATGCCAAGGGTAGTGAACACTATGCCAAGGGTAGTGAACACCATGCCAAGGGTAGTGAACACCACGCCAAGGGAAGTGAACACCAAATCAAGGGTAGTGAACACCGTGCCAAGGGTAGTGAACACAACACCAAGGGTAGTGAACACCAGTGGAAGGGAAGTGAACACAATGTCTAGGGTAGTGAACACCACGAAAGGGAAGTGAACACCACGCCAAGGGTAGTGAAAACCATGCAAAGGGAAGTGAACACCATGCGAACGGTAGTGAACACCACGCCAAGGGTAATGAACACCACGCCAAGGGTAGTGAACACTACGTCAAGGGTGTTGAACACCATGCCAAGGGTAGTGAACACCATGCCAATGGTAGTATACACCAAGCCAAGGGTAGTGAACACCACACCAAGGGTAGTGAATACCACGCCAAGGGTAGTGAACACCACACTATAGGTAATGAACACCTTGCCAGGGGAAGTGAACACCATGCTAAGGGTAGTGAACACCACGATAAGGGTAGTGAACAACACGCCAAGTGTAGTGAACACCATGCCAAGGTTAGTGAACACCACGCTAAGAATAGTGAACACCACGCCAAGGGTAGTGAACACCACGCCAAGGGTAATGAACTCCATGCCAAGGGTAGTAAACACCACGCCAAGGGTAGTGAACACAACGCCAAAGGTAGTGGTCACCACGCTAGGGGTAGTGAACACCACGTCAAGGATAGTGATCACCACACTAAGGGTAGTGAACACCACGCCAAGAGTAGTGAACACCACGTCAAGGGTAGTGAACACCAAGCAAAGGGTAGTGAACACCATGCCAAGGGTAGTGAACACCATGCCAAGGGTAGTGAAACCCCCCCAAGGGTAGTGAACACAATATAAAGTGTAGTGAACACCACGCCAAGGGTAGTGAACACCACACCAAGGGTAATGAACACCACGCTAAGAGTAGTGAACACCACGTCATAAGTAGTGAACACAACGCCAAGGGAAGTGAACACCACGGCAAGAGTCGTGAACATTACGCCAAGGGTAGTGAACACCACGCCAAGGGTAGTGAGCTCCACACCAAGGGTAGTGGAAACCATGCTAAAGGTAGTGAACACCACGCTAAGGATAGTGAACACCACTTTAAGGATAGTGAACACCACGCCAAGTTCAGTGAACACCAAATCAAAGGTAGTGAACACAACGCCAAAGGGTAGTGAACACCACACCAAGGGTAGTGAACACAACGCCAAGGGCAGTAAACACCACGCCAAGGGTAGTGAACACTATGCCAAGGGTAGTGAACACCATGCCAAGGGTAGTGAACACCACGCCCAGGGTAGTGAACACCACGTCAAGGGTGGTGAACACCATGCGAAATGGTAGTGAACACCATGAGAATGGTAATGAACACCACGCCAAGGGTAGTGAACACCATGCAAAGGGAAGTGAACACCATGCAAACGGTAGTGAACACCGCGCCAAGGGTAATGAACGCCACGCCAAGGGTAGTGAACACTACGTCAAGGGTAGTGAACACCATGCCAAGCGTAGTGAACACCACGCCAAGGGTAGTGAACACCAGACGAAGGGTAGTGAACACCATGCCAATTGTAGTAACACCAAGACAGGAGTAGTGAACACCACACTATGGGTAATGAACACCTTGCCATGGGAAGTGAACACCATGCCAAGGGTAGTGAACACCACGCTAAGGGTAGTGAACACCACGCCAAGGTTAGTGAACACCATGCAAAGGGTAGTGAACACCACGCCAAAAGAAGTGAACATAACGCCAAAGGTAGTGAACACCACGTCAAGGATAGTGAACACCACACTAAGGGTAGTGAACACCACGTCAAGGGTAGTGAACACCATACCAAGGGTAGTGAACACCACGCCAAGGGTAGTGAACACCAGACGAAGGGTAGTGAACACCATGCCAATTGTAGTAAACACCAAGCCAGGAGTAGTGAACACCACACCAATGGTAGTGAACACCACGCCAAGGGTAGTGAACACCACACTATGGGTAATGAGCACCTTGCCATGGGAAGTGAACACCATGCCAAGGGTATTGAACACCACGCTAAGGGTAGTGAACACCACGCCAAAGTTAGTGAACACCATGCAAAAGGTAGTGAACACCACGCCAAATGTAGTGAACATAACGCCAAAGGTAGTGAACACCACTCTTAGGATAGTGAACACCACGCCAAGGGTAGTGAACACCACGCCAAAGGTAATGAATACCATGCCAAGGGTAGTGAACACCATGCCAAGGGTAGTGAACACAATGCCAACGGTAGTGATCACCACGCTTGGGGTAGTGAACACCACGTCAAGGATAGTGAACACCACACTAAGGGTAGTGAACACCACGCCAAGAGTAGTGAACACCACGTGAAGGGTAGTGAACACCAAGCAAAGGGTAGTGAACACTATGCCAAGGGTAGCGAACACCATGCCAAGGTTAGTTAAAACCCACGCCAAGGGTAGTGAACAGTACGTAAAGGGTAGTGAACACCACACCAAGGGTAATGAACACCACGCTAAGAGTAGTGAACACCACGTCATGGGTAGTGAACACCACGCCAAGGGAAGTGAACACCACGCTAAGAGTTGTGAACATTACGCCAAGGGTAGTGAACACCACGCCAAGGGTAGTGAGCACCATACCAAGGGCAGTGGAAACCATGCTAAGGGTAGTGAACACCACGCTAAGGATAGTGAACGCCACGTTAAGGATAGTGAACACCACGCCAAGTTCAGTGAACACCAAATCAAGGGTAGTGAACACAACGCCAAAGGGTAGTGAACACCACGTCAAGGATAGTGAAACTCATGCTAAGAGTAGTGAACACCACGATAGGGGTAGTGAACACCACGCCAAGAGTAGTGAATACCAAATCAACTGTAGTGAACACCATGCCAAGAGTAGTGAACACAACGCCATGGGTAGTGAACACCAGTCGAAGGGTAGTGAACACAATGTGAAGGGTAGTGAACACCACGCCAAGGGAACTGAACACCATGCAAAGGGAAATGAACACCATGCCAAGGGTAGTGAACACCACGTCATGGGTAATGAACACCATGCCAAGGGTAGTGAACACCACGCCAAGGGTAGTGAACATAACGCCAAGGGTAACGAACACCAAGCCAAGGGTAGTGAACACCATGCCAAGGGTAGTGAACACCACGTTAAGGATAGTGAACAGTACGCCAAGGGAAGTGAACACCACGTCAGGAGTAGTGAACATTACGCAAAGGGTAGTGAACACCTCGCCAAGGGTAGTGAGCACCACACCAAGGGTAGTGAAAACCATGCTAAGGGTAGTGAACACCACGCAAAGGATAGTGAACACCACGTTAAGGATGGTGAACACCACCCCGAGTTCAGTAAACACCAAACTAAGAGTAGTGAACACAACGCCAATGGGTAGTGAACACCACGCCAAGTTCAGTGAACACCACGCCACGTTCATTGAATACCACGCCAAGGGTAGTGAACACCACACCAAGGGTAGTGAACACCACGTCAGGAGTAGTGAACTCCACGCCAAGAGTAGTGAACACCACGCAAAGGGTAGTGAACACCACGCCAAGGGTAGTGAACACTATGCCAAGGGTAGTGAACTCCACGCCAAGGGTAGTGAACACCATGTCAAGGGTAGTGAACACCACGCCAAGGGAAGTGAACACCACGTCAAGGATAGTGAACACCACGCCAGGGGTATTGAACACCACAGCAAGGGTAGTGAACACCATGCTGAGGGTAGTGAACATCATGCTAATTGTAATGAACACCACGCCAAGGGTAGTGAGCACTACGCCAAGGGTAGTGAACATCACGCCAAGGGTAAGGAACACCTCACCAAGGGTAGTGAACACCACGTCAAGGGTAGTGAACACCACGCCAAGGGTAGTGAACACCACACAAAAGGTAGTAAACACCACACAAAGGGTAGTGATCACCACACCAAGGGTAGTGAACACCACGTCGAGGTTAGTGAAAACCATGCTAAGGGTAATGAACACCATGCCAAGGGTAGTGAACACTATGCCAAGGGTAGCGAACACCATGCCAAGAGTAGTGAACACCAAGCCAAGGGAAGTGAACACCAAATCAAGGGTAGTGAAGACCATGCCAAGGGTAGTGAACACAACACCAAGGGTAGTGAACACCAGTGGAAGGGAAGTGAACACAATGTCTAGGGTAGTGAACACCACGAAAGGGAAGTGAACACCACGCCAAGGGTAGTGAAAACCATGCAAAGGGAAGTGAACACCATGCGAACGGTAGTGAACACCACGCCAAGGGTAATGAACACCACGCCAATGGTAGTGAACACTACGTCATGGGTGTTGAACACCATGCCAAGGGTAGTGAACACCACGCCAAGGGTAGTGAACACCAGACGAATGGTAGTGAACACCATGCCAATGGTAGTATACATCACTAGATTTATTCCTCCAAGGAGTGCCGGACCAACCGGGCTGTGGTGGGTATGTGGGCCTGCGGGCCGCTCCAAGCAACAGCCTGGTGGACCAAACTCTCACAAGTCGAGCCTGGCCTCGGGCCGGGCTTGGGGAGTAGAAGAACTCCCAGAACCCCATCAACCAGGTATCAACCAGGTATCAAGCCAAGGGTAGTGAACACCACACCAAGGGTAGTGAAAACCATGCAAAGGGAAGTGAACACCATGCCAAGGGTAGTGAACACCACGCCAAGGGTAGTGAACATAACGCCAAGGTTAGTGAACACAACGCTAAGGATAGTGAACACCACGCCAAGGGTAGTGAACACCACGCCAAGGGTAATGAACACCACGCCAAGCGTAGTGATCACCACGCTAGGGGTAGTGAACACCACGTCAAGGATAGTGAACACCACACTAAGGGTAGTGAACACCACGCCAAGAGTAGTGAACACCACGTCAAGGGTAGTGAACACCAAGCAAAGGGTAGTGAACACCATGCCAAGGGTAGTGAACACCATGCTAAGGGTAGTGAAAACCACCCCAAGGGTAGTGAACTCCACGCCAAGGGTAGTGAACACCACACCAATGGTAATGAACACCACGCTAAGAGTAGTGAACACCACGTCATAAGTAGTGAACACAACGCCAAGGGAAGTGAACACCACGCCAAGAGTTGTGAACACCACACCAAGGGTAGTGAACACCACGCCAAAAGTTGTGAACACCACACCAAGGGTAGTGAACACCACGCCAAGGGTAGTGAACACCAGACGAATGGTAGTGAACACCATGCCAATGGTAGTATACATCACTAGATTTATTCCTCCAAGGAGTGCCGGACCAACCGGGCTGTGGTGGGTATGTGGGCCTGCGGGCCGCTCCAAGCAACAGCCTGGTGGACCAAACTCTCACAAGTCGAGCCTGGCCTCGGGCCGGGCTTGGGGAGTAGAAGAACTCCCAGAACCCCATCAACCAGGTATCAACCAGGTATCAAGCCAAGGGTACTGAACACCACACCAAGGGTAGTGAAAACCATGCAAAGGGAAGTGAACACCATGCCAAGGGTAGTGAACACCACGCCAAGGGTAGTGAACATAATGCCAAGGTTAGTGAACACAACGCTAAGGATAGTGAACACCACGCCAAGGGTAGTGAACACCACGCCAAGGGTAATGAACACCACGCCAAGCGTAGTGATCACCACGCTAGGGGTAGTGAACACCACGTCAAGGATAGTGAACACCACACTAAGGGTAGTGAACACCACGCCAAGAGTAGTGAACACCACGTCAAGGGTAGTGAACACCAAGCAAAGGGTAGTGAACACCATGCCAAGGGTAGTGAACACCATGCTAAGGGTAGTGAAAACCACCCCAAGGGTAGTGAACTCCACGCCAAGGGTAGTGAGCACCATACCAAGGGCAGTGGAAACCATGCTAAGGGTAGTGAACACCACGCTAAGGATAGTGAACACCACGTTAAGGATAGTGAACACCACGCCAAGTTCAGTGAACACCAAATCAAGGGTAGTGAACACAACGCCAAAGGGTAGTGAACACCACGTCAAGGATAGTGAAACTCATGCTAAGAGTAGTGAACACCACGATAGGGGTAGTGAACACCACGCCAAGAGTAGTGAATACCAAATCAACTGTAGTGAACACCATGCCAAGAGTAGTGAACACAACGCCATGGGTAGTGAACGCCAGTCGAAGGGTAGTGAACACAATGTGAAGGGTAGTGAACACCACGCCAAGGGAACTGAACACCATGCAAAGGGAAATGAACACCATGCCAAGGGTAGTGAACACCACGTCATGGGTAATGAACACCATGCCAAGGGTAGTGAACACCACGCCAAGGGTAGTGAACATAACGCCAAGGGTAACGAACACCAAGCCAAGGGTAGTGAACACCATGCCAAGGGTAGTGAACACCACGTTAAGGATAGTGAACAGTACGCCAAGGGAAGTGAACACCACGTCAGGAGTAGTGAACATTACGCAAAGGGTAGTGAACACCTCGCCAAGGGTAGTGAGCACCACACCAAGGGTAGTGAAAACCATGCTAAGGGTAGTGAACACCACGCAAAGGATAGTGAACTCCACGTTAAGGATGGTGAACACCACCCCGAGTTCAGTAAACACCAAACTAAGAGTAGTGAACACAACGCCAATGGGTAGTGAACACCACGCCAAGTTCAGTGAACACCACGCCACGTTCATTGAATACCACGCCAAGGGTAGTGAACACCACACCAAGGGTAGTGAACACCACGTCAGGAGTAGTGAACTCCACGCCAAGGGTAGTGAACACCACGCAAAGGGTAGTGAACACCACGCAAAGGGTAGTGAACACTATGCCAAGGGTAGTGAACTCCACGCCAAGGGTAGTGAACACCATGTCAAGGATAGTGAACACCACGCCAAGGGAAGTGAACACCACGTCAAGGATAGTGAACACCACGCCAGGGGTATTGAACACCACAGCAAGGGTAGTGAACACCATGCTGAGGGTAGTGAACATCATGCTAATTGTAATGAACACCACGCCAAGGGTAGTGAGCACTACGCTAAGGGTAGTGAACATCACGCCAAGGGTAAGGAACACCTCACCAAGGGTAGTGAACACCACGTCAAGGGTAGTGAACACCACGCCAAGGGTAGTGAACACCACACAAAAGGTAGTAAACACCACACAAAGGGTAGTGATCACCACACCAAGGGTAGTGAACACCACGTCGAGGTTAGTGAAAACCATGCTAAGGGTAATGAACACCATGCCAAGGGTAGTGAACACTATTCCAAGGGTAGCGAACACCATGCCAAGAGTAGTGAACACCAAGCCAAGGGAAGTGAACACCAAATCAAGGGTAGTGAAGACCATGCCAAGGGTAGTGAACACAACACCAAGGGTAGTGAACACCAGTGGAAGGGAAGTGAACACAATGTCTAGGGTAGTGAACACCACGAAAGGGAAGTGAACACCACGCCAAGGGTAGTGAAAACCATGCAAAGGGAAGTGAACACCATGCGAACGGTAGTGAACACCACGCCAAGGGTAATGAACACCACGCCAATGGTAGTGAACACTACGTCATGGGTGTTGAACACCATGCCAAGGGTAGTGAACACCACGCCAAGGGTAGTGAACACCAGACGAATGGTAGTGAACACCATGCCAATGGTAGTATACATCACTAGATTTATTCCTCCAAGGAGTGCCGGAACCAACCGGGCTGTGGTGGGTATGTGGGCCTGCGGGCCGCTCCAAGCAACAGCCTGGTGGACCAAACTCTCACAAGTCGAGCCTGGCCTCGGGCCGGGCTTGGGGAGTAGAAGAACTCCCAGAACCCCATCAACCAGGTATCAACCAGGTATCAAGCCAAGGGTAGTGAACACCACACCAAGGGTAGTGAAAACCATGCAAAGGGAAGTGAACACCATGCCAAGGGTAGTGAACACCACGCCAAGGGTAGTGAACATAACGCCAAGGTTAGTGAACACAACGCTAAGGATAGTGAACACCACGCCAAGGGTAGTGAACACCACGCCAAGGGTAATGAACACCACGCCAAGCGTAGTGATCACCACGCTAGGGGTAGTGAACACCACGTCAAGGATAGTGAACACCACACTAAGGGTAGTGAACACCACGCCAAGAGTAGTGAACACCACGTCAAGGGTAGTGAACACCAAGCAAAGGGTAGTGAACACCATGCCAAGGGTAGTGAACACCATGCTAAGGGTAGTGAAAACCACCCCAAGGGTAGTGAACTCCACGCCAAGGGTAGTGAACACCACACCAAGGGTAATGAATACCACGCTAAGAGTAGTGAACACCACGTCATAAGTAGTGAACACAACGCCAAGGGAAGTGAACACCACGCCAAGAGATGTGAACACCACACCAAGGGTAGTGAACACCACGCCAAAAGTTGTGAACACCACACCAAGGGTAGTGAACACCACGCCAAGGGTAGTGAGCACCACACCAAGGGTAGTGAAAACCATGCTAAAGGTAGTGAACACCACGCTAAGGATAGTGAACATCACTTTAAGGATAGTGAACACCACGCCAAGTTCAGTGAACACCAAATCAAAGGTAGTGAACACAACGCCAAAGGGTAGTGAACACCACGCCAAGGGTAGTGAACACCACACCAAGGGTAGTGAACACCACGCCAAGGGCAGTGAACACCACGCCAAGGGTAGTGAACACTATGCCAAGGGTAGTGAACACCAATCCAAGGGTAGTGAACACCACGCCCAGGGTAGTGAACACCACGTCAAGGGTGGTGAACACCATGCGAAAGGGTAGTGAACACCATGTGAATGGTAATGAACACCACGCCAAGGGTAGTGAACACCATGCAAAGGGAAGTGAACACCATGCCAACGGTAGTGAACACCGCACCAAGGGTAATGAACACCACGCCAAGGGTAGTGAACACTACGTCAAGAGTAGTGAACACAATGCCAAGGGTAGTGAACACCACGCCAAGGGTAGTGAACACCAGACGAAGGGTAGTGAACACCATGCCAATTGTAGTAAACACCAAGCCAAGAGTAGTGAACACCCCACCAAGGGTAGTGAACACCACGCCAAGGGTAGTGAACACCACACTATGGGTAATGAACACCTTGCCAAGGGAAGTGAACACCATGATAAGAGTAGTGAACACCACGCTAAGGGTAGTGAACACCACGCCAAGGTTAGTGAACACCATGCAAAGGGTAGTGAACACCACGCCAAAAGTAGTGAACATAACGCCAAAGGTAGTGAACACCACGCTAAGGATAGTGAACACCACGCCAAGGGTAGTGAACACCACGCCAAGGGTAATGAACACCATGCCAAGGGTAGTGAACACCATGCCAAGGGTAGTGAACACAATGCCAAGGGTAGTGATCACCACGCTATGGGTAGTGAACACCACGTCAAGGATAGTGAACACCACACTAAGGGTAGTGAACACCACGTCAAGGGTAGTGAACACAATGCCAAGGGTAGTGATCACCACGCTAGGGGTAGTGAACACCACGTCAAGGATAGTGAACACCACACTAAGGGTTGTGAACACCACGCCAAGAGTACTGAACACCACGTGAAGGGTAGTGAACACCAAGTAAAGGGTAGTGAACACTATGCCAAGGGTAGTGAACACCATGCCAAGGTTAGTTAAAACCCACGCCAAGGGTAGTGAACACCACACCAAGGGTAATGAACACCACGCAAAGAGTAGTGAACACCACGTCATGGGTAGTGAACACCACGCCAAGGGAAGTGAACACCACGCTAAGAGTTGTGAACATTACGCCAAGGGTAGTGAACACCACGCCAAGGGTAGTGAGCACCATACCAAGGGCAGTGGAAACCATGCTAAGGGTAGTGAACACCACGCTAAGGATAGTGAATACCACGTTAAGGATAGTGAACACCACGCCAATTTCAGTGGCCACCAAATCAAGGGTAGTGAACACAACGCCAAAGGGTAGTGAACACCACGCCAAATGTAGTGAACACCACACCAAAGATAGTGAACACCTCGCCAAAGGTAGTGAACACCACACCAAGGGTAGTGAACACTATGCCATGGGTAATGAACACCATGCCAAGGGTAGTGAACACCACGTCCAGGGTAGTGAACACTACGTCAAGGGTGGTGAACACCATGCAAAAGGGTAGTGAACACCATGTGAATGGTAATGAACACCATGCTAAGGGTAGTGAACATCACGCGAAGGGTAGTGAACATCAAGCTAATGGTAGTGAACATCAAGCCAATGGTAGTGAACACCAAGCCAAAGGTAGTGAACACCACGCCAAGGGTAGTGATCATACCGCCAAGTGTAGTGAACACCATGCCATAGGTAGTGAACACCACGCCAAGGGTAGTGAACACCACGCAAAAGGGTGGTGAACACCACGCCAAGGGTAGTGAACATGACGTCAAGGGTAGTGAACACCACGTTAAGGGTAGTAAACACCACGCCACGTGTAGTGAACACCACGCCAAGGGTAGTGAACACAACGCTAAGGGTAGTGAACACCATGCCAAGGGGAGTGAACACCACGCAAAGGGTAGTGAACACCCACGTCAAGGGTAGTGAACACCATGTCAGGGGCAGTGAACACCACGTCAACGGTAGTGAACACCAAGCCAAGGGTAGTGAACACTACGCAATGGGTAGTGAACACCATGCTAAGGGTAGGGAACACCACGCCAAGGGTAGTGAACAATATGCCAAGGGTAGTGAACACCACGCCATGGGTAGTGAACACCACACCACGGGTAGAGAGCCAGAATTAGGCTCCTTAATATGGCTCAGGCGTCGAATTTGGGACGTTTGGGATATTTTGAAAACTGCAGGGGGGGTTTGGGCAAAGTGTGACCCATCGCCGCTCTCAGTAATTAGCATATTTTCAGTATAAAAAGTCGTAATTAAACACTGCGATTACGTGTAGAGAGCAAAAATTTGGCTCTAAAATATGGCTCAAGGGTCGAATTTGGGATGTTTGGGATATTTTGAAAACTGCAAGGAGGGTTTGTGCAAAATGTGATCCATCGCCGCTCTCAGATATTGGCATTATTTCGGTCTAAAAAGTCGTAATTTCAAACTCTGGCTCTCTGCACTTATTCTCAGATTGAAATTATGACTTTTTATACCTAAAATATGCCAATTACTGAGAGCGGCGATGGGTCACATTTAGCCCAAACCCTCCCTGAAGTTTTCAAAATATTCCAAACATCCCAAATTCGACGTTTGAGCCATATTTTGCAGCCAAATTCTGGCTCTCTGCATGTATTCGCAGTTTAAAATTACGACTTTTTATACCGAAAAAATGCAAATTAGTGAAAGCGGCGATGGATCACATTTTGCCTAATCCCTCACTGCAGTTTTCAATATATCCCAAACATCCCAAATTCGACGCTTGCGCCATACTTTGGAGCCAATCTTCGGCTCTCTGCACGTATTCGCAGTTTTAAATTACGAAATTTATACCGAAAATATGCCAAATACTGAGAGCGGCCACGGATCACATTTTGCCCAAACCCTCCCTGCAATTTTCAAAATTTCCCAACCATCTCAAATTCGACCCTCAAGCTATATTCTGGAGCCAATTTCTGGCTCTCTGCATGTATTCGCAGTTTAAAATTACGACTTTTTTTTACTGAAAATATGCCAATTACTGACAACGGCTATGGGTCACATTTTCCCCCAAAACTCCCTGCAGTTTTCAAAATATCCCAAACATCTTAAATTTGACCTTTGAGCCATATTTTGGAGTCAAATTCTGGCTCTCTGCACGGATTCGCAGTTTGAAACTACGACTTTTTATACCGAAAATATGCCAATTACTGAGAGCTGCGATGGGTCACATTTTGCCGAAACCCCCCTGCAGTTTTCAAAATATCCCAAACATCCAAAATTCGACCCTTGAGCCATATTTTGGAGTCAAATTCTGGCCCTTTGCACGGATTCGCAGTTTGAAATAACGATTTTTTATACTGAAAATATGCCAATTACTGAGAGCGGCGATGGATCACATTTTGCCCAAACCCCTTGCAGTTTTCATAATATCCTTAACATCCCAAATTCGATCCTTCAGCCAATTTTTGGAGCAAAATTCTGGTTCTCAGCACGTATTCGCAGTTAGAAATTATGTCTTTTAATACCGAAAATATGCCAATTGCTGAAACTGCAAATACGTGAAGAGATCCAGAATTTGGCTCTAATATATAGCTCAAGGATGGACATTTGGATGTTTGGAATATTTTTAAAATTGCAGGGAGTTTTGGGCAAAATGTGACCCTTCGCCGCTCACAGTAATTGGCATTATTTCGGTATAAAAAGTCGAGATTTCATACTGCTAATACGTGCAGAGAGCCAAAATTTGGCTCCAAAATATGGATCAAGCGTCGAATTTGGGATGTTTGGGATATTTTGAAAAATGCTAAGAGGGTTTTTGGCAAAATGTGACCCATCGCCGCTCTCAGTCATTGGCATATTTTCGGTATAAAATTCGTAATTTCAAACTGCGAATACGTGCAGAGAGCCAGAATTTGGCTCCAAAATATGGCTCCAGCGTCGAAGTTGGGACCTTTGGGATATTTTGAAAACTGCAGGGATTTTTTGGACCAAATAATACTCATCGCCGCTGTCAGTAATTAGCATATTTTCATTATAAAAAGTCGTAATATCCAACTGCGAATACGTGCAGAGAGCCAGAATTTGGCTCGAAAATATGGCTCAAGGGGCGAATTTGGGATGTTTGGGATATTTTGAAAGTTGCAGGGAGGGTTTGGGTAATATGTGATCCATATTCCTCTCTCAGTAATTGGCCTATTTTCGGTATAAATTTCGTAATTTTAAAGGCGAATATGTGCAGAGAGCCAGAATTTGGCTCCAAAATATGGCTCAAGCGTCGAATTTGGGACCTTTAGGATATTTTGAAAACTGCAGAGGGGGTACGGCAAAATGTGACCCATCACCGCTCTCAGTAATTAGCATATTTTCATTATAAAAAGTCGTAATTTCAAACTGCGAATACGTGCAGAGAGCCAGTATTTGCCTCGAAAATATGGCTCAAGGGTTGAATTTAGGATGTTTGGGATATTTTGAAAATTGCATGGAGGGTTTGGGCAAAATGTGATCCATCGCCTCTCTCAGTATTTGGGATATTTTCGGTATAAATTTCGAAATTTTAACCTGGGAATACGTGCAGAGAGCCAGAATTTGGCTCCAAAATATGGCTCAAGCGTCGAGTGTCGGATGTTTGGGATATTTTGAAAACTGCAGAGGGTTTTGAGCAAAGTGTGATCCATCGCCGCTTTCAGTAATTGGCATATTTTCAGTATAAAAAGTCGTAATTTAAACCGTCGAATACGTGCAGAGAACCAGAATTTGATTTCAAAATATGGCTCAAGCGTCGAATTTGGGAAGTTTGGGATATTTTGAAAACTGCAGTGAGGGATTGGGCAAAATGTGATCCATCGCCGCTTTCAGTAATTGACATTTTTTCGGTATAAAAAGTCGTAATTTTAAACTGCGAGTACATGCAGAGAGCCAAAATTTGGCTCCAAAATATGGCTCAAACGTCGAATTTGGGATGTTTGAAATATTTTGAAAACTTCAGAGAGGGTTTGGGCAAAATGTGACCCATCGCCGCTTTCAGTAATTGGCATATTTTCGATATAAAAAGTCGTAATTTCAAACTGCGAATACGTGCAGAGAGCCAGAATTTGGCTCCAAAATATGGCTCAACCGTCGAACTTGGGATGTTTGGGATATTTTGAAAACTGCAGCGGGGGTTTTGGCAAAATGTGATCTATCGCTGCACTCAGTAATTGACATATTTTTGGAATAAAATTCGTAATTTCAAACACCGAATATGTGCAGAGAGCCAGAATTTCGCTCCAAAATATGGCTAAAGCGTCCAATTTGGGATTTTTAGGATATTTTGAAAACTGCTGGGAGGGTTTAGGCAAAATGTGATCCATCGCCGCTCTCAGTAATTGACATATTTTCGGTATAAATTTCGAAATTTCAAACTGCGAATACGTGCAGAGAGCCAGAATTTGGCTCCAAAATATAGCTCAAGCTTCGAATTTGGGTTGTTTGGGATATTTTGAAAACTGCAGGGAGGGTTCGGGCAAAATGTGATCCATCGTCGCTTTCAGTAATTGGCATATTTTCAGTATAAAAAGTCATAATTTAAACCGGCGAATATATGCAGAGAGCCAGAATTTGGCTCCAAAATATGGCTCAAGGGTCGAATTTGGGATGTTTGGGATATTTTGAAAACTGCAGGGGGGGGAGGGTTAAGCAAAATAAGACCCATCGCAGCTCTCAGTAATTGGCGTATTTTGGTATAAAAAGTCGTAATTTTAAACTGCAAATACGTGCAGAGATCCTTAATATTGCTCAAGTGTCGAATTTGGGATGTTTAGGATATTTTGAAAACTTCAGGGAGGGTTTGGGCAAAATGTGATCAATCGCCGCTTACATTAATTGGCATATTTTCGGTATAAAAATTCGTAATTTCAAACTGCGAATACGTGCAGAGAGCCAGAATTTGGCTCCAAAGTATGGCTCAAGCTTCGAATTTGGGATGTTTGAGATATTTTGAAAACTGCAGGGAGGGTTTGGGCAATATGTGATCCATCGCCGCTTTCAGTAATTGGCATATTTACCGTATAAAAAGTCGTAATTTAACCCGGCGAATAGGTGCAGAGAGCCAGAATTTGACTCCAAAATATGGCTCAAGCTTCGAATTTGGGATGTTTGGGATATTCTGAAAACTGCAGGGAGGGTTTAGGCAAAATGTGATCCATCGCCACTTTCAGTAATTGGCATATTTTCGGTATAAAAATTCCTAATTTCAAACTGCGAATACGTGCATAGGGCCAAAATTTGGCTCCAAAATATGGCTCAAGCGTCGAATTTGGGGTGTTTGGGATATTTTGCAAACTGCATGAAGGGTTTGGGCAAAATATGACCCATCGATGTTCCCAGTAATTGGCGTATTTTCGGTATAAAAAAACCTAATTTCAAACTGCGAATACATGCAGAGAGCCAGAGTTTAGCTCCAAAATATGGCTCAAGCGTAGAATTTGGGATGTTTGGGATTTTTGAAAACTGCAAGGTGGTTTATGACAAATGTGACCTATCGCTGCTCTCAGTAATTAACATATTTTTGGTATAAAAAGTCGTAATTTTAAACTGCGAATATGTTCAGAGAGCCACAATTTGACTACAAAATATGGCTCAAGCGTCCAATTTGGGATATTTAGGATATTTTGAAAACTGCAGGGAGGGTTTAGGCAAAATGTGATCCATCGCCGCTTTCAGTAATTGGTATATTTTCGGTATAAAAATTCCCAATTACAAACTGCGAATACGTGCAGAGAGACTGAATTTGGGAGGTAGAGTGGTAGGTGGAGCTGCCTCTACCTCATAGACTCTGGAGAGGGCGTCTGCTATGATGTTGTCAGACCCCTTGATGTAGAGATCTCCAGGTTGAAATTCTGCAGATATCAAGCCCAGCGTAGAAGCCGTTGATTGTTAAATTAGGCTTGCTTCAGGAAGCGTAGGGGATTGTGGTCCGAGTAGATAGTGGTAGACCGAGCACTTTTCAGGTATAGTTCGAAGTGCTGCAAGTTCAGGACGATGAGTAGCTCCCTTTCGATCGTGCTGTAGTTCCTTGTAGCTGTAGTAGCTAACAGTTAGAATCTCCTCGCCTCGTTGTTGCATCAGGACACCCCCGATGCCGGTACCACTGGCGTGGACATGGAGGATGAAAGGCTTCGTGATATCTGGCGAGGCGAGAATAGGATTAGAACATGGCAAAAAGAGCACTATTATAGTCCTGTAAATTGGGATGAAGATCAGGTAGGATTTCCGATTTGGAAAGCACCGAGTCAGTGTTAGTGCTTTCGGGAGAAGCAGGGAAGGTTTCACTGTGGAGGTATGGACCTTTAAATGTAGAGACTGATACCAACACAGTGGGGGGAATACAAATTCGCAGTTTGAAATTTCGACTTTTTATACCAAAATACGCCAATTACTGAGAGCTGCGATGGGTCTAATTTTGGCCAAACCCTCCCTGCAGTTTTCAAAATATATCAAACATCCCAAATTCGAACTTTGAGCCATAATTTGGAGCCAAATTCTTGCTCTCTGAACGTATTCGCAGTTTGAAATTACGAAATTTATACCGAAATTATGCCAATTACTGAGAGCGGCGATAGATCACATTTTGCCCAAACCCTCCCTGTAGTTTTCAAAATATCCCAAACATCCTAAATTCAACCCTCAAATCATATTTTGGAGCCAAATTCTGGCTCTCTGCACGTATTCGCAGTTTGAAATTTCGACTTTTTATACTGAAAATATGCTAATAACTGAGAGCGGCGATGGTTCACATTTTGCCCAAACCCTCCTTGCAGTTTTTAAAATATCCCTACCGTCCCAAATTCGACGCTTGTGCCATATTTTGGAGACAAATTCTGGCTCTCTGCACGTATTCGCAGTTTGAAATTACGACTTTTTATACCGAAAATATGCCAATTACTGAAAGCGTCGATGGGTCACATTTTCACTAAACTCTCACTGCATTTTTAAAATATACCAAACATCCCAAATTCGACGCTTGAGCCATATTTTGGAACCAAATTCTGGCTCTCTGCACGTATTCGCAGTTTTAAATTACGACTTTTTATACCGAAAATACGCCAATTACTGAGACCGGCGATGGGTCACATTTTGCCCAATCCCTCCCTTCAGTTTTCAAAATATCCTAAACATCCCAACTTTGACCCTTGAGCCATATTTTTGAGCCAAATTTTGGCTCTCTGCACGTATTCACAGTTTGAAATTACGACTTTTTATACCGAAAATATGCCAATTACTGTAGGCGGCGATGGATCACATTTTGCCCAAACCCCCCCTGCAGTTTTCAAAATATCCTAAACATCTCAAATTCGACGCTTGAGCCATATTTTGGAGCCAAATTCTGGCTCTTTGCACGTATTCGCAGTTTGAAATTACGAATTTTTACACCGAAATAATGCCAATTACGGAAAGCAGCGATGGATCACATTTTGCCCAAACCCTCCCTGCAGTTTTCAAAATATCCCAAACATCCCAAATTCGAACCTTGAGCCATATTTTGGAGTCAAATTCTGGCTCTCAGTACGTATTCGCAGTTTGAAATTACGAAGTTTCATACTGAAAATATCCTTATTACTGAGAGCGGCGATGGGTCACATTTTGCCCGAACCCCCCCCTGCAGTTTTCAAAATATCCCAAACGTCCCAAATTCGACGCTTGAGCTATATTTTGGAGCCAAATTCTGGCTTTCTGCACATATTTGCAGTTTGAACTTACGACTTTTTATACCGAAAATATGCCAATTGCTGAGAGCAGCGATTGGTCACATTTTGCCCAAACCCCCCCCCCCCCCCCCCCGGAAGTTTTCAAAATATCCCAAACATCCCCAATTCGACGCTTGAGCCATAATTTGGAGCCAAATTCTTGCTCTCTGAACGTATTCGCAGTTTGAAATTACGAAATTTATACCGAAATTATGCCAATTACTGAGAGCGGCGATAGATCACATTTTGCCCAAACCCTCCCTGTAGTTTTCAAAATATCCCAAACATCACAAATTCGACCCTTGAGCCATATTTTGGAGCCAAATTCTTGCTCTCAGCACCTATTCGCAGTTTGAAATTACGCGTTTCATACTGAAAATATGCTCGAAGCACTGCTCGAGATCAGCACGTACGTCACCCAGCTCGTCCTCATAAACATAGGCTAAAACTGCAGTCGGTCCTCATACAACCCGTCCTCTACTCAAGTCCATTACATCCAGCGGCTGACCCCATAGACGTATTCATAAATTTTAACACGCAATTCATTCAAAACAAGAATTTTCTCAAATATAAATTAATATTATAATATATTAGCATATAGTGCATATTTAGACATAGGTGAAGTTAGGTGTTTAGGTTCTGTTGGCGATTATTTGTCTTTGCAGTACGTGGGCAAACCGTCCTCGACTCAAGTCCATTACATCCATTTAAGCACACCTGATGCTTCTGTTCACCTAGCACAAGGTAAGTACCTGAGAGGTAGGTGACTGTTGTCACCTGGTGAAGGTCACCTGATACCTCTCATCACCTCGTAGTAAACAGATACTCGTGGGCTTAAGTTATGAGTCCCATCCCTTTATCACCATTTCCCACTCCGAAAAAACCACAATTGTTTTGCCTAGCCGGAAATGCACCAACCGAAGCAACCCACCTAACCTATCAAGGTCGATGAAAAGAAAACATCAATATTATGGTGCTTTAATTTTAACTAATTTGTTCGTCACATTTTTAACGTATTGCTCGATTACGTAACTTGCGATGTATTAGGAGTAGGCCACTATCTCCAGAGGAAGATCACATCTCGAGAAGATCACATCTCGAGAAGATCACATCTCGAGAAGATCACATCTCGAGAAGATCACATCAGAGAAAGATCACATCTCGAGAAGATCACATCTCGAGAAGATCACATCTACAGGAGATAACATCTCCAGAAGATCACATCACCAGAAGATCACATCACCAGAAGATCACATCTCCAGAAGATCACATCTCGAGAAGATCACATTCCGAGAAGATCACATCTCCAGAAGATAACATCTCCAGAAGATCACATCACCAGAAGATCACATCACCAGAAGATCACATCACCAGAAGATCACATCACCAGAAGATCACATCACCAGAAGATCACATCACCAGAAGATCACATCTCAAGAAGATCACATTCAATTACTGCCATTGTAATCCACGACTGCCAGTGTGTTGCTGGAGACCCCTGCGAGTGTGCAGCAACACACTGGCAGGGGTCTCCAACAACACACTGGCAGGGGTCTCCAGCAATACACTGGCAGGGGTATCCAGCAACACGCTGGCAGGGGTCTCCAGCAACACACTGGCAGGGGTCTCCAACAACACACTGGCAGGGGTCTCCAGCAACACAGTGGCAGGGGTCTCCAACAACACACTGGCAGGGGTCTCCAGCAACACACTGGCAGAGGTCTCCAACAACACACTGGCAGGGGTCTCCAGCAACACACTGGCAGGGGTCTCCAACAACACACTGGCAGGGGTCTCCAGCAATACACTGGCAGGGGTCTCCAGCAACACGCTGGCAGGGGTCTCCAGCAACACACTGGCAGGGGTCTCCAGCAACACACTGGCAGGGGTCTCCAGCAACGCACTGGCAGGGGTCTCCAACAACACACTGGCAGAGGTCTCCAGCAACACGCTGGCAGGGGTCTCCAATAACACACTGGCAGGGGTCTCCAGCAACGCACTGGCAGGGGTCTCCAACAACACACTGGCAGAGGTCTCCAGCAACACGCTAGCAGAGGTCTCCAGCAACACACTGGCAGGGGTCTCCAGCAACGCATGGCAGGGGTCTCCAACAACACACTGGCAGAGGTCTCCAGCAACACGCTGGCAGGGGTCTCCAGCAACACACTGGCAGGGGTCTCCAGCAACGCACTGGCAGGGGTCTCCAGCAACGCACTGGCAGGGGTCTCCAGCAACGCACTGGCAGGGGTCTCCAACAACACACTGGCAGAGGTCTCCAGCAACACACTGGCAGGGGTCTCCAGCAACACACTGGCAGGGGTCTCCAGCAACACAATGGCAGGGGTCTAGAGCAACACGCTGGCAGATGTCTCCAGCAACACACTGGCAGGGATCTCCAGCAACACACTGGCAGGGGTCTCCAGCAACGCACTGGCATGGGTCTCCAGCAACACGCTAGCAGAGGTCTCCAGCAACACTCTGGCAGAGGTCTCCAGCAACACACTGGCAGGGGTCTCCAGCAACACACTGGCCGGGGTCTCCAACAACACACTGGCAGGGGTCTCCAGCAACACACTGGCTGGGGTCTCCTGCAACACGCTGGCAGAGGTCTCCAGCAACACACTGGCAGAGGTCTCCAGCAACACACTGGCAGGGGTCTCCAGCAACACACTGGCAGGGGTCTCCAACAACACACTGGCAGAGGTCTCCAGCAACACGCTGGCAGAGGTCTCCAGCAACACACTGGCAGGGGTCTCCAACAACACACTGGCAGAGGTTTCCAGCAACACGCTGGCAGGGGTCTCCAGCAACACACTGGCAGGGGTCTCCAGCAACACACTTGCAGGGGTCTCCAGCAACACGCTGGCAGAAGTCTCCAGCAACACGCTGGCAGGGGTCTCCAGCAACACACTGGCAGGGGTCTCCAGCAACACACTGGCAGGGGTCTCCAACAACACACTGGCAGGGGTCTCCAGCAACACACTTGCAGTTGTCTCCAGCAACACGCTGGCAGAAGTCTCCAGCGACACGCTGGCAGGGGTCTCCAGCAACACACTGGCAGGGGTCTCCTGCAACACACTGGCAGGGGTCTCCACCAACACACTGGCAGGGGTCTCCAGCAACACACTGGCTGGGGTCTCCAGCAACACGCTGGCAGAGGTCTCCAGCAACACACTGGCAGAGGTCTCCAGCAACACACTGGCAGGGGTCTCCAGCAACACACTGGCAGGGGTCTCCAACAACACACTGGCAGAGGTCTCCAGCAACACGCTGGCAGGGGTCTCCTGCAACACACTGGCAGGGGTCTCCAACAACACACTGGCAGAGGTCTCCAGCAACACGCTGGCAGGGGTCTCCAGCAACACACTGGCAGGGGTCTCCAGCAACACTCTTGCAGGGGTCTCCAGCAACACGCTGGCAGAAGTCTCCAGCAACACGCTGGCAGGGGTCTCCAGCAACACACTGGCAGGGGTCTCCAGCAACACACTTGCAGGGGTCTCCAGCAACACGCTGGCAGAAGTCTCCAGCAACACGCTGGCAGGGGTCTCCAGCAACACACTGGCAGAGGTCTCCAGCAACACAATGGCAGGGGTCTCCAGCAACACACTGGCAGGGGTCTCCAACAACACACTGGCAGAGGTCTCCAGCAACACGCTGGCAGGGGTCTCCAGCAACACACTGGCAGGGGTCTCCAACAACACACTGGCAGAGGTCTCCAGCAACACACTGGCAGGGGTCTCCAGCAACACACTGGCAGAGGTCCCCAGCAACACACTGGCAGAGGTCTCCAGCCACACACTGGCAGGGGTCTCCAGCAACACGCTGGCAGGGGTCTCCAGCAACACACTGGCAGGGGTCTCCAGTAACACACTCGCAGGGGTCTCCAGCAACACACTGGCAGGGGTCTCCAGCAACACACTGGCAGGGGTCTCCAACAACACACTGGCAGGGGTCTCCAACAACACACTGGCAGGGGTCTCCAACAACACACTGGCAGGGGTCTCCAACAACACACTGGCAGGGGTCTCCAACAACACACTGGTAGGGGTCTCCAACAACACACTGGCAGGGGTCTCCAACAACACACTGGCAGATGTCTCCAGCAACACACTGGCAGGGGTCTCCAGCAACACACTGGCAGGGGTCTCCAGCAACACACTGGCAGGGGTCTCCAACAACACACTGGCAGGGGTCTCCAGCAACACACTTGCAGTTGTCTCCAGCAACACGCTGGCAGAAGTCTCCAGCAACACGCTGGCAGGGGTCTCCAGCAACACACTGGCAGGGGTCTCCTGCAACACA
The DNA here is from genome assembly GCF_040958095.1 of Procambarus clarkii. Taxonomy (NCBI): domain Eukaryota; kingdom Metazoa; phylum Arthropoda; class Malacostraca; order Decapoda; family Cambaridae; genus Procambarus; species Procambarus clarkii. Next base: position 3,488,799 of record NC_091150.1, on the reverse strand, counting down.
CTGGCAGGGGTCTCCAACAGCACACAGGCAGGGGTCTCCAGCAACACACTGGCTGGGGTCTCCAGCAACACGCTGGCAGAGGTCTCCAGCAACACACTGGCAGAGGTCTCCAGCAACACACTGGCAGGGGTCTCCAGCAACACACTGGCAGGGGTCTCCAACAACACACTGGCAGAGGTCTCCAGCAACACGCTGGCAGGGGTCTCCAGCAACACACTGGCAGGGGTCTCCAACAACACACTGGCAGAGGTCTCCAGCAACACGCTGGCAGGGGTCTCCAGCAACACACTGGCAGGGGTCTCCAGCAACACTCTTGCAGGGGTCTCCAGCAACACGCTGGCAGAAGTCTCCAGCAACACGCTGGCAGGGGTCTCCAGCAACACACTGGCAGGGGTCTCCAGCAACACACTGGCAGGGGTCTCCAGCAACACACTGGCAGAGGTCCCCAGCAACACACTGGCAGAGGTCTCCAGCAACACACTGGCAGGGGTCTCCAGCAACACGCTGGCAGATGTCTCCAGCAACACACTGGCAGGGGTCTCCAGCAACACACTGGCAGGGGTCTCCAGCAACACACTGGCAGGGGTCTCCAGCAACACACTGGCAGGGGTCTCCAACAACACACTGGCAGGGGTCTCCAACAACACACTGGCAGGGGTCTCCAACAACACACTGGCAGGGGTCTCCAACAACACACTGGCAGGGATCTCCTACAACACACTGGCAGGGGTCTCCAACAACACACTGGCAGGGGTCTCCAACAACACACTGGCAGGGATCTCCAGCAACACACTGGCAGGGGTCTCCAACAACACAATGGCAGAGGTCTCCAGCAACACACTGGCAGGGGTCTCCAACAACACACTGGCAGGGGTCTCCAGCAACACACTGGCAGGGGTCTCCAGCATCACGCTGGCAGAGGTCTCCAGCAACACACTGGCAGAGGTCTCCAGCAACACACTGGCAGGGGTCTCCAGCAACACACTGGCAGGGGTCTCCAACAACACACTGGCAGAGGCCTCCAGCAACACGCTGGCAGGGGTCTCCAGCAACACACTGGCAGGGGTCTCCAATAACACACTGGCAGAGGTCTCCAGCAACACGCTGGCAGGGGTCTCCAGCAACACACTGGCAGGGGTCTCCAGCAACACACTGGCAGGGGTCTCCAGCAACACGCTGGCAGATGTGTCCAGCAACACGCTGGCAGGGGTCTCCAGCAACACACTGGCAGGGGTCTCCAGCAACACACTGGCAGGGGTCTCCAGCAACACACTGGCAGAGGTCCCCAGCAACACACTGGCAGAGGTCTCCAGCAACACACTGGCAGGGGTCTCCATCAACACGCTGGCAGATGTCTCCAGCAACACACTAGCAGGGGTCTCCAGCAACACATTGGCAGGGGTCTCCAGCAACACACTGGCAGGGGTCACCAGCAACACACTGGCAGGGGTCTCCAGCAACACACTGGCAGGGGTCTCCAACAACACACTGACAGAGGTCTCCAACAACTCACTGGCAGGGGTCTCCAACAACACACTGGCAGGGGTCTCCAACAACACACTGGCAGGGGTCTCCAGTATGTTCGCAGTTTGAAATTACGACTTTTTATACCGAAAAAATGCCAATTGCTGAGAGCGGCGATAGGTCACATTTTGGCCAAACCCCTCCCTGCAGTTTTCAAAATATCCCAAACATCCCAAATTTGACCATTGAGCCATATTTTGGAGCCAAATTCAGGCTCTCTGCATGCATTCGCAGTTGGAAATTACGACTTTTTATAACGAAAAAATGCCAATTACTGAAAGCGGCGATGGATCACATTTTTCCCAACCCCTCCCTGCAATTTTCAAAATATCCCAAACATCCCAAATTCGACGCTTGAGCCATATTTTGGAGGCAAATTCTGGCCCTCTGTACGTATTCGCCGGTTTAAATTACGACTTTTTATACGGAAAATAAGCCAATTATTGAGAGCGGCGATGGATCACATTTTGCCCAAACCTTCCCTGCAGTTTTCAAAATATCCCAAACATCTCAAATCCTATCCTTGAGCCATGTTTTGGAGCCAAATTCTGGCTCTCTGCACGTATTCGCAATATTTCGATAATACTTTATGTTTTCTCACGAATATGTAATTTGGCCTTCAAATCTCAGAATTTCGCACAACATTGCATTTTTAAGCAAGTTTTCTTGCATTTTGTTTTATACTAAAAATCATTGAATTTAGCAATATTTTGCCGTTCATCATCCACTTTTCTTTTATATGATATAAAAAAATATCGTCGAATTAGGCAATATTTTGCAGCTTTTCCACGTTTTTGCGAATTTTCAGTTTATTGTTATTAATTCATTATATATACGAAAAAAAATTATGCAAACACATAATTGATTAGAAATTAACCTTAAATCCTTCATTTTCACTCAACTATTTGTTTCTCGTTAAAATGCTCAGTAAGGTATTACGGGACCCGTATATAATGAAAATACATACGGGCAAAATGTGACCCATCGCCGCTCTAAGTATTTGGCATATTTTCGGTAGAAAAAAGTCGTAAATTCAAACTGCGAATACGTGCAGAGAGCTAAATTTTGGCTCCAAAATGTGGCTCAAGCGTCGAATTTGGGAAGTTTGGGATATTTTGAAAACTGCTGAGAGTTTTGGGGCAAAAAGTGACCCATCGCCGCTCTCAGTAATTGGCATATTTTCGGTATAAAAAGTTATAATTTCAAACTAGGGAGGGTTTGGGCAAAAAGTGACCCATCGCCGCTCTCAGTAATTGGCGTATTATCGGTATAAAAAGTCGTAACTTCAATCTGCGAACACGTGTCGAGAGCTAGAACTTGGCTCCAAAATATGGCTCAAGCGTCGAATTCGGGATGTTTGGGATATTTTGAAAACTGCTGAGAGGGGTTTGGGCAAAATGTGACCCATCGCCGCTCTCAGTAATTGGCATATTTTCGGTATAAAAAGTTATAATTTCAAACTAGGGAGGGTTTGGGCAAAATGTGACCCATCGCCGCTCTCAGTAATTGGCATATTTTCGATATAAAAAGTCGTAATTTCAAACTGCGAATACGTGCAGAGAGCGAGAATTTGACTCCAAAATATGGCTCATGCTTCGATTTTGGGATGTTTAGGATACTTTGAAAATTGCAGGGGGGGTTTGGGCAAAATGTGACCCATCGCCGCTTTCAGTAATTGGCATATTTTCGGTATAAAAAGTCGTAATTTTAAACTAGAGGGGGTTTGGGCAAAATGTGACCCATTGCCGCTCTCAGTAACTGGCATATTTTCGGTATAAAAAGTAGTATTTTCAAACTGCGAATACGTGCAGAGAGCCAGAATTTGGCTCCAAAATATGGCTCACGCGCCGAACTTGGAATGTATGGGATATTTTCAAAACTGCAGGGGGGATTGGGAGAAATGTGACCCATCGCTGCTCTCAGTAATTGGCATATTTTCGGTATAAAAAGACGTAATTTCGAACTGCGAATACGTGCAGAAAGCCAGAATTTGGTTCCAAAATATGGCTCAAGGGTCGAATTTGGGATGTTTGGGTATTTTGAAAACTGTAGGTGGGGTTTGGGCCAAATGTGACCCATCGAAGCTTTCAGTAATTGGCATATTCTCGATAAAAAAAATTGTAATTTCAAACTGCGAGAACGTGCAGAAAGCCAGAATTTGGCTCTAAAATATGGCTCAAGCTTCGAATTTGGGATGTTTGGGATATTTTGGAAACTGCAGGGAGGGTTTTGGCAAAATGTGACAAATCGCCGCTCTCAGTAATTGGCATATTTTCGGAATAAAAAGTCGTAATTTCAAACTGCGAACACGTGCAGAGTTAGAATTGGACACCAAAATATGGCTCACGCGCCAAACTTGGAATGTTTGGGATATTTTCAAAACTACAGGGTGGTTTGGGCACTAAGTGACCCATCGCCGCTCTCAGTAATTGGCGTATTATCGGTATAAAAAGTCGTAACTTCAAACTGCGAACACGTGTCGAGAGCTAGAATTTGGCTCCAAAATATGGCTCAAGCGTCGAATTTGGGATGATTAAGATATTTTGAAAACTTCAAAAAGGGGGAGGGGGCAAAATGTGACCCATCGCCGCTCTCAGTAAGTGGCATACTTTCGATATAAAAATTCGTAATTTCAAACTGCGAATACGCGCAGAAAGCGAGAATTTGACTTCAAAATATGACTCAAGCGTCGAAATTGGGATGTTTGTGATACTTTGAAAACTGCAGGGGATTTTGGGCAAAATTTTCGGTATAAAAAGAAGTAATTCCTAACTGCAAATACGTGGCTCAAGCGTCTAATTTGGGATGTTCAGGATATTTTCAAAACGAATGGGAGGGTTTGGGCAAAATGTGACCCATCGCTGCTCTCAGTAATTGGCATATTTTCTGTATAAAAAGTCGTAATTTCAATATGGCTCAAGGTTCAAAAATATGGCTCAATGGTCGAATTTGGGATGTTTGTGATATATTTAAAAACTTCAAGGGGGTTAGGGCAAAATGTGACCCATCGCCAATCTCAGTAATTGGCATATTTTCGGTATAAAAAGAAGTAATTTCGAACTGCGAATACGTGTAGAGAGCCAGAATTTGGCTCCAAAATATGGCTTAATCGTCGAATTTGGGATGTTTGGGATATTTATTTCAACTGCAGGGGGGGGGGGGCAAAATGTGACCCATCGCTGCTCTCAGTAATTGGCAAATTTCGGTATAAAAAGTCGCAATTTCAAACAGCGAATACGTGGAGAGAGCCAGAATTTGGCTCCAAAGTAATGCTCTAGGGTCGAATTTGGGATGTTTGGGATATTATGAAAACTGCAGGGGGGGTTTGGGCAAAATGTGACCTATCGCCGCTGTTATTAATTGGCTTATTTTCGGTATAAAGTCGTAATTTCAAGCTGCGAATACGTGAAGAGAGCTAGAATTTGGCTCTAAAATATGGCTCAAGGGTCGGATTTGGAATGTTTGGGATGTTTTGAAAACAGCAGGGAGGGTTTGGGCAACATGCGATCCATCGCTGCTTACAGTAATTGGCACATTTTCGGTATAAAAAGTCGTAATTTCAAACTGGGAATACGTGCCGAGAGCCAGAATTTGGCTCCAAAATATGGCTCAAGCGTCGAATTTGGGATGTTTTAGATATTTTGAAAACTGCAGGGGGTTTTGGGCAAAATGTATCCCCCTAAGCCGCTCTCAGTAATTGGCATATTTTCGGTATAAAAATTCGTAGTTTCAAACTGCGAATACGTGCGAGAGCCAGAATTTGGCTCCAAAAAAAGGCTCAAGCGTCAAATCTGGGATGTTTGGGATATTTTGAAAACTGCAGGGAGGGTTTGGGCAAAATGTGATCCATCGCAGCTCTCAGTAATGGCATATTTTCGGTATAAAAAGTCGTAGTTTCAAACTGCGAATACGTGCGAGAGCCAGAATTTGGCTCCAAAAAAAGGCTCAAGCGTCAAATCTGGGATGTTTGGGATATTTTGAAAACTGCAGGGAGGGTTTGGGCAAAATGTGATCCATCGCAGCTCTCAGTAATTGGCATATTTTCGGTATAAAAAGTCGTAGTTTCAAACTGCGAATACGTGCGAGAGCCAGAATTTGGCTCCAAAATATGGCTCAAGCGTCAAATCTGGGATGTTTGGGATATTTTGAAAACTGCAGGGAGGGTTTGGGCAAAATGTGATCCATCGCAGCTCTCAGTAATTGGCATATTTTCGGTATAAAAAGACGTAGTTTCAAACTGCGAATACGTGCGAGAGCCAGAATTTGGCTCCAAAATATGGCTCAAGCGTCAAATCTGGGATGTTTGGGATATTTTGAAAACCTGCGATTGGGTGTTTGGGCAAAATGTTACCTATCGCCGTTCTCAGTAATAGGCATATTTTCGGTATAAAATTAGTAATTTGAAACAGCGAATTCATGCAGAGAGCCAGGATATGGCTCCAAAATATGGAACAATCGTCGAATTTTGGGTGTTTGGGATATTTTGAAAACTGCATGGGCGGGGAGTTTGGGCAAAATGTGACCCATCGCCGCTCTCAGTAATTGGCATATTTTCTGTATAAAAAGTCGTAATTTAAAACTGCGAATACGTGCAGAGAGCCAGAATATGGAGCCAAAGTAAGGCTCTAGGGTCTAATTTGGGATGTTTGGAATATTTTGAAAACTGCAGGGGGGGTTTGGGCAAAATGTGACCAATCGCTGCTCTCAGTAATTGGCATATTTTCGGTATAAAAAGCCGTAATTTCAAACTGCGAATACGTGCACAGAGCCAGAATATGGCTCCAAATATGGTTCAATGGGCGAATTTGGGATGTTTCGGATATTTTGAAAACTGCAGGGGGGGTTTATGGAAAATGTGACCCATTGCCAATCTCAGTAATTGGCATTTTTTCGTAGAAAAAGTCGTAATTTCAAACAGCGAATACGTGCAGAGAGCCAGAATTTGGCTCCAAAATATGGCTCAAGGGTCGAATTTGGGATGTTTGGGATATTTTGAAAACTGCAACGGGCGTTTGGGCAAAATGTGAACCATCGCTGCTCTCAGTAATTGGCATATTTTCGGTGTAAAAAGTCGTAATTTCAAATTGCGAATACGTGCAGAGAGCCAGAATTTGGCTCCAAAATATGGCTCAAGCTTCGGATTTTGGATGTTTGTGATATATTTTAATACTGCAGGGGGGTTTGGGCAAAATGTGATCCATCGACGCTTTCAGTAATTGGCATATTTTCGGTATAAAAAGTAGTAATTTCATACTCCGAATACGTGCCGAGAGACAGAATTTGGCTCCAAAACATGTCTCAAGCGTCGAATTTGGGATTTTGGGATATTTTGAAAACTGCAGGGAGGGTTTGAGCAAAATGCGATTCATTGCCGCTTAAAGTAATTGGCATATTTTCGGTATAAAAATTCGTAATTTCAAACTGCGAATACGTGAAGAGAGCCAGAATTTGTCTCCAAAATATGGCTCAAGGATCAAATTTGGGATGTTTGTGATATATAAACAAAACTGCAGGGGGGTTTGGACAAAATGTGACCCATCGCCGCTCTGAGTAATTGGCATATTTTCGGTATAAAAATTCGTAATTTCAAACTGCGAATAAGTGCCGAGAGACAGAATTTGGCTCCAAAATATGGCTCAAGCGTCGAATTGCAGTCTCCGTGGTGTAGTGGTAAGACACTCGCCTGGCGTTCCGCGAGCGCTATGTCATGGGTTCGTATCCTGGCCGGGGAGGATTTACTGGGCGCAATTCCTTAACTGTAGTATCTGTTTAACGCAACAGTAAAATGTGTACTTGGATGAAAAAACGATTCTTCGCGGCAGGGGATCGTATTCCAGGGACCATAGGATTAAGGACTTGCCCGAAACGCTACGCGTACTAGTGGCTGTACAAGAATGTAACAACTCTTGTATATATCTCAAAAAAAAAAAAAATTAGGGATTATTGGGATATTTTGAAAATTGCAGGGAAGGTTTGGGCAAATGCAATCCATCGCCGCTTTCAGTAATTGGCATATTTTCGGGATAAAAAGTCGTAATTTCAAACTGCAAATACGTGCAGAGAGCCAGAATTTGGCTCCAAAATATGGCTCATGCGTCGAATTTGGGATGTTTGGGATATTTTGAAAACTGCAGAGAAGGTTTGGGCAAAATGCGATCCACCGCTGGTTTCAGTAATAGGCAAATTTTCGGTATAAAAAGTCGTAATTTCAAACTGCGAATACGTGCAGAGAGCACGAATTTGGCTCCAAAATATGGCTCAAGCGTCGAATTTGGGATGTTTGGGTTATTTTGAAAACTGCAAGGGGGTTTGGCCAAAATGTTACCCATCGCTGCTCTGAATAATTGGCATATTTTTGGTATAAAAATTCGTAATTCCAACCTGCGAGTACGTGCAGAAAGACAGAATTTGGCTCCAAAATATGGCTCAAGCGTTGAATTGAGGATGTTTGGGATATTTTGAAAACTGCAGGGAGGGTTTGGGCAATATGTGATCCAATCTGCTCTCAGTAATTGGCATATTATCGTATAAAAATTCGTAATTTCAAACTGCGAATACGTGCAGAGAGCCAGAATTTGGCTCCAAAATATGGCTCAAGCGTCAAATTTGAGATGTTTGGGATATTTTGAAAACTGCGATGGGGGGTTTGTGCAAAATGTTACCTATCGCTGCTCTGAGTAATTGGCATATTTTCGGTATAAAAAGACGTAATTTCAAACTGCGAATAAGTGCCGATAGCCAGAATTTGGCTACAAAATATGGCTCAAGCGTCGAATTTTGGATTTTTGGGATATTCTAAAAACTGCAGGGAGGGTTTGGGAAAAATGCGATCGATCGCCGCATTCAGTAATTGGCATATTTTCGGTATAAAAAGTCGTAATATCAATCTGCGTATACGTGGCACATTTACGTGGCACAAAATATGGCACTAGCGTCGGATTTGGGATGTTTGGAATGTTTTGAAAACTGCAGGGAGGGTTTGGGCAAAATGCGACCCATCGCTGCTTACAGTAATTAGCATATTTTCGGTATAAAAATTCGTAATTTCAAACTGCGAATACGTGCAGAGAGCCAGAATTTGCCTCCAAAATATGATTCAAGTGTCGAATTTCGAATATTTGGGATATCTTGAAAACTGCAGTGGGGGTTTGGGCGAAATATGATCCATCGCCGCTCTCAGTAATTGCCTTATTTTCGGTATAAAAAGTCTTAATTTCAAACTGCGAATACGTGCAGAGAGCAAGAATTTGGCTCCAAAATTTGGCTCAAGCGTCGAATTTGGGATGTTTGGGATAATTTGAAAACTGCAGGGAGGGTTTGGGCAAAATGCTATCCATCGCTGCTTTCAGTAATTGGCATATTTTCGGTATAAAAAGTAGTAATTTCAAACTGCGAATACGTGCCGAGAGATAATTTGGTTCCAAAATATGGCTCAATCGTCGAATTTGGGATGTTTGGGATATTTTGAAAACTGCAGGGAGGGTTTGGGGAAAATGCTATCCATCGCTGCTTTCAGTAATTAGCATATTTTTGGTATAAAAAGTAGTAATTTCAAAATACGAATACGTGCAGAGAGGCAGAATTTAGCTCCAAAATATGGCTCAATCGTCGAATTTGGGATGTTTGGGATATTTTGAAAACTGCAGGGGGGGAGGGGACTTGGGCAAAATGTGACCTATCGCCGCTCTCAATAATTGGCATATTTTCGGTATAAAAAGTCGTAATATCAAACTGCGAATACGTGCTGAGAGCCAGAATTTAGATCCAAAATATGCCTTAAGGGTCGAATTTGGCATGTTTGCGAAATTTTGAAAATTGCAGGGGGGGGGGGTTGGGCAAAATGTGATCCATTTCCGCTGTCAGTAATTGGCGTATTTTCGGGATAAAAAGTCGTAATTCCATACAACGAATACGTTCTGAGACCCAGAATTTGGTTCCAAAATATGGCTCAAGCGTCGAATTTTGGATTATTGGGATATTTTAAAAATTGCAGGGAAGGTTTGGGCAAATGCGATCAATCGCCGCTTTCAGTAATTGGCATATACTCGGTATAAAAAGTCGTAATTTCAAACAGTGAATACGTGCTGAGCCAGAATTTGGATCCAAAATATGGCTCAAGGGTAGAATTTGGCATGTTTGGGAAATTTTGAAAATTGCAGGGGGGGGGGTGGTTTGGACAAAATGTGATCCATTTCCGCTGTCAGTAACTGGCGTAATTTCGGTTTAAAAAGTCGTAATTCCATACAACGAATACGTTCTGAGAGCCAGAATTTGGCTCCAAAATATGGCTCTAGCGTCGAATTTGGGATGTTTGGGATATTTTGAAAACTGCAAAGGGGGTTTGGGCAAAATGTGACCCATCGCTGCTCTCAGTAATTGGCTTATTTGCGGAATAAAAGGTCGTAATTTCAAACTGCGAATACGTGCAAAGAGCCAGAATTTGGCTCCAAAATATGGCTCATGGGTCGAATTTGGGATGTTTCGGATACTTTTAAAACTGTAGGGAGGGATTGGCCGAAATGTGATCCATCACCGCTTATAGTATGTGGCATATTTTCGGTATAAAAATTCGTAATTTAAAACTGCGAATACGTGCAAAGAGCCAGAATTTGGCTCCAAAGTAAGGCTCTAGGGTCGAATTTGGGATGTTTGGGATATTTTAAAAACTGCAGGGAGGGTTTGGGCAAAATATGATCCATCGCTTCTCTCAGTAATTGGCATTTTTTCGTATAAAAAGTCGTAATTTCAAACTGCGAATACGTGCAGAGAGACAGAATTTGGCTTCAAACTGCGAATACATGCCGCGAGTCAGAATTTGGCTCTAAAGTAAGCCTCTAGGGTCGAATTTGGGATGTTTGGGATATTTTGAAAACTGAAGGAAGGGTTTGGGCAAAATATGATCCATCGCTGCTCTCAGTAATTGGCAGTTTTTCGTATAAAAAGTCGTAATTTTAAACTGCGAATACGTGCAGAGAGCCAAAATTTGGCTCCAAAATATGGCTCAAGCGTCGAATTTGGGATGTTTTGGGATATTTTGAAAACTGCGATGGGGGGTTTTGGCAAAATGTTACCTATTGTCGCTCTGAGTAATTGGCTTATTTTCGGTATAAAAAGTCGTAATTTCAAACTGCGAATACGTGCCACGAGCCAGGATTTGGCTCCAAAATATGGCTCAAGCATTGAATTTGGGATGTTAGGGATTTTTTAAAAACTGCATTGAAGGTTTGGGCAAAATGCGATCCATCGCTGCTTTAAGTAATTGGTATATTTTCGGTATAAAATGTCGTAATTTCAAACTGCGAATACGTCCCGAGAGCCAGAATTTGGCTCCAAAATATGGCTCAAGGGTCAAATTTGGGATGTTTGGGATATTTTGAAAACTGCAGGGAAGGTTTGGGCAATATGTGATCCAACGCCGCTCTCAGTAACTGGCATATTATCGTATAAAAATTGGTAATTTCAAACTGCGAATACGTGCAGAGAGCCAGATTTTGGCTCCAAAATATGGCTCAAGCGTCAAATTTGAGATGTTTGGGATATTTTGAAAACTGCGATGGGGGGTTTGGGCAAAATGTTACTTATCGCTGCTCTGAGTAATTTGCATATTTTTGGTATAAAAGTAGTAATTTCAAACTGCGAATTCGTGCAGAGAGCCAGAATTTGGCTCCAAAATATGGCTCAAGCGTCGAATTTGGGATGTTTGGGATATTTTGAAAACTGCAGGGGGGTTTGGGCAAAATGTGACCCATCGCCGTTCTTAGTACTGGACATATTTTCGGTATAAAAAGTCGTAATTTCAAACTGTGAATACATGCCGCGAGTCAGAATTTGGCTCTAAAGTAAGGCTCTAGGGTCGAATTTGGGATGTTTGGGATATTTTGAAAACTGCAGGGAGGGTTTGGGCAAAATATGATCCATCGCTGCTCTCAGTAATTGGCAGTTTTTCGTATAAAAAGTCGTAATTTCAAACTGCAAATACGTGCAGAGAGCCAGAATTTGGCTCCAAAATATTGCTCAATGGTCGAATTTGGGATTTTTGGGATATTTTGAAAACTGCAGGGGGGAGGGGGGTTTGGGCAAAATGTGACCAATCGCCGCTCTCAGTAATTGGCATTTTTCGGTATAAAAAGTTGTAATTTCAAACGTGGAATACGTGCTGAGAGCCAGAATTTGGCTCCAAAATATGGCTCAAGCCTCGAATTTGGGATGTTTGAGATATTTTGAAAACTGCAGGGGGGTTTGGGCAAAATGTGACCCATCGCCGTTCTTAGTACTGGGCATATTTTCGGTATAAAAATTCGTAATTTCAAACTGCGAATACGTGCAGAGAGTCAGAATTTGGCTTCAAATTATGGCTCAAGGGTCGAATTTGGGTTGTTTGGGATATTTTGAAAAGCTGCTGATCATAGGGGGACCTAAATCATCGAGAGATAAATTGGGAATCAAGGAATGTCCATGGAGGGGACGAAACGTGGGGAGCAAAATTAGTAGATGTTATAGACAAGAATTTCCTAACATAAAATGTGAAGGAAGACACATGGGAAAGAGGAGGAGATGCACCGAGCCTATTAGACCTGATTTTCACCCAGAATGTAGAATATATCGAGAATTTAGAGCATGAAATACCTCTAGGGGCCAGTGACCATTGTGTCCTAGTCTTTGACTACATGATGGAATTCAAACTTATGACCATGGGACAAGAGATCTGGAATAGGAGAGTTGACTACAGGAAAGGGGACTATATGAGGATAAGGGACTATCTGGGTGAAGTGCAGTGGGAGGAAGAAATTAGAGGAAAAACAGTCCAAGATATGATGGACCTAGTCATACAGAAATGCAAGGAGTCCGAAGAAAGATTTATACCAACAGTACAGGGAAAAAATAAGAAGGAATATAATAACCCATGGTTTAATAGACAGTGTCAGGAAGCAAAAATGACCAGCAGGCGGGAGCGGAGGAAGTACAGAAGACAAAGAACAGAGGACAACAGAAGCAGATACAACAGAGCTAGGAACGATTACATTAACATAAGACGAACATCGGAAAGGGACTATGAGAACGATATTGCAATCAAAGCGAAAAAACAACCTAAGTTACTACACAGTCATATAAGAAGAAAAATGTCGGTGAACGACCAAGTGACAAGACTAAGGAAGACAGAGGGGGCATATACTGAAAGTGACAAGGAAATCTGCGACGCACTGAATGCCAGTTTCCATGGAGTGTTCACTACCGAGCCTGAGCAGCTCCCATTGTTGGAAGGGGTTACCCTAGATGAAAGACTATCAGATATAGAGGTGACAGCAGAGGAGGTAATGAAACAGTTGACAACTCTAGATGCAACTAAAGCAGTTGGATCAGACAAAGTATCACTGTGGATACTAAAAGAAGCAGCGCAGGCCCTCAGCGTGCCTCTGGCAATGATCTTTAATGAGTCACTTATGTCGGGAGAATTGCCCAGTTGCTGGAAGAAGGCAAATATCGTGCCGATCTTCAAGAAAGGCGATAGGGAGGAGGCACTTAACTATAGACCTGTATCACTGACAAGCATCCCCTGTAAAATACTGGAAAGAATAATTAGGCTACGACTGGTTGCACACCTGGAGAACATTAGGTTTGTGAACAAACATCAACATGGGTTCTGGACAGGGAAATCGTGCCTAACAAACCTGGAATTCTATGATAAAATAACGAGGATAAGACAGGACAGAGATGGTTGGGCAGACTGCATATTTCTGGACTGCCAAAAAGCCTTTGATACAGTACCGCACATGAGACTGCTGTTCAAGCTCGAGAGGCAGGCGGGGGTGGGGGGAAAGGTCCTAGCACGGATAAGGAACTACCTAACAGGAAGGAGCCAAAGAGTTACGGTAAGGGGCAAGAAGTCGGACTGGCGAACAGTAACAAGTGGAGTACCACAGGGATCGGTGCTGGGACCAATTCTATTTCTTGTATATGTTAACGACATGTTTACAGGCGTAGAGTCCTACATGTCGATGTTTGTGGATGACGCAAAGTTGATGAGAAGAGTTGTGACAGATGAGGATTGCAGGATCCTCCAAGAGGACCTGAACAGGTTGCAGAGATGGTCAGAGAAATGGCTACTGGAATTCAACACGAGCAAATGTAAAGTTATGGAAATGGGACTAGGAGATAGGAGACCAAAGGGACAGTACACAATGAAGGGGAACAGCCTACCTGTGACGACGCGCGAAAGAGACCTGAGTGTAGACGTAACACCTAATCTTTCTCCTGAGGCACATATAAATAGGATAACGACAGCAGCGTACTCTACACTGGCAAAAGTTAGAACATCATTCAGAAACCTAAGTGAGGAGGCATTTAGGGCGCTTTACACTGCCTACGTGAGGCCAGTCTTAGAGTATGCCGCCGCATCATGGAGTCCCCATCTGAAGAAGCATATAATGAAACTGGAAAAGGTTCAGAGGTTTGCAACGAGACTCGTCCCAGAGCTACGAGGGATGGGGTATGAGGAGCGCCTGAGGGAACTGTGTCTTACGACACTAGAAAGAAGAAGGGAGAGGGGGGACATGATAGGAATGTATAAAATACTCAGAGGGATTGACAGAGTGGACATAGACGAAATGTTCACACGGAATAGTAACAGAACGAGGGGACATGGATGGAAGCTTGAAACTCAGATGAGTCACAGAGATGTTAGGAAGTTTTCTTTTAGCGTGAGAGTAGTGGGAAAATGGAATGCACTTCAGGAACAGGTTGTGGAAGCAAATACTATTCATAGCTTTTAAACCAGGTATGATAGGGAAATGTGATAGGAGTCATTGCTATAAACAACCGATGCTCGAAAGACGGGATCCAAGAGTCAATGTTCGATCCAGCCGACACAACTAGGTGAGTACAACTAGGTGAGTACACACACACATACACACAAATACACACACACACACATACACAAACACACACACACACACACACACACACACACACACACACACATACACAAACACACACACACACACACACACACACACACACACACACATATTAATAGGATAACGACAGCAGCGTACTCTACACTGGCAAAAGTTAGAACATCATTCAGAAACCTAAGTAAGGAGGCATTTAGGGCGCTTTACACTGCCTACGTAAGGCCAGTCTTAGAGTATGCCGCCTCATCATGGAGTCCCCATCTGAAGAAGCATATAATGAAACTGGAAAAGGTTCAGAGGTTTGCAACGAGACTCGTCCCAGAGCTACGAGGAATGGGGTATGAAGAGCGCCTGAGGGAACTGTGCCTTACGACACTAGAAAGAAGAAGGGAGAGGGGGGACATGATAGGAACGTATAAGATACTCAGAGGAATTGACAGAGTGGACATAGACGAAATGTTCACACGGAATAGTAACAGAACGAGAGGACATGGATGGAAGCTTGAAACTCAGATGAGTCACAGAGATGTAAGGAAGTTTTCTTTTAGCGTGAGAGTAGTGGGGAAATGGAATGCACTTCAGGAACAGGTTGTGGAAGCAAATACTATTCATAATTTTAAAACCAGGTATGATAGGGAAATGGGACAGGAGTCATTGCTGTAAACAACCGATGCTCGAAAGGTGGGATCCAAGAGTCAATGCTCGATCCTGCAAGCACATATAGGTAAGTACATATAGGTGAGTACACACACACACACACACACACACACACACACACACACACACACACACATACACACACGGCAAAGTGTTTATCTCCTCACAGCAAAGTGTTATTTCCCCCCCCCCCTCCCACGGCAAAGTGTTATTTCCCCCCCCCCCCTCCCACGGCAAAGTGTTATTTCCCCCCCCCCTCCCATGGCAAAGTGTTATTCTCCCCCCCTCCCACGGCAAAGTGTTATTTCCGCCCCACCCCTCCCACGGCAAAGTGTTAGTCCCATCAACGGCAAAGTGTTATTCTCCCCCCCCCCCAACGGCAGTGTTAGGAGCGAGTGGCCGAGAGTATTCACCTAATTGTGCTTACTAGGGTTTAGCTCTGGCTCTTTCGGCTCGCTTCCCATCTGTCATATCAAATGATTTTTTTTTTGCTACAAAACACACACAGTTATGATCTCAGCCTGCTGGAGAAACGAGTCTCCCTCCTTGAGAGTTATTCATCTAGCCTGACCTGATTAGAAGGTCTAGCAAATATTGAGGTGATAACGCATATGTAAAATAGTTGCTTGGATATGTATAACAGTTTAAGATTATGGGCAGTAAGTAAGGAAATAGATAAATGACTGGCTAGGAGATGTGAACACTTTGCTGGAGGTGTGAGGCTCGCTTCCGGAGGGCTTTGACCTCACTTGAGGCCAGACATCGCAGGGGAAAAGCCGCGCTCCGTTGAGCTCCCGTCAGAAGGGAACCCCTAGTGATATATCTCGAAGAGAAGAGAAGTGTGCAGACGTACCAGCTGTGGAATCGAGCTGGGGACGTGTGGTCTCAAGTCGTGGGCGATAATTAGTGAATATTAAGCCGCCCGGAGGCATTATTGTGGGCCGTGGAGCTCCCTGACCAAGTCTCGTCAGAGGAAGAAGCGCCCTCGACCAGACGATCTGTGGTAAGCACGATATACGCCAGTTCATAGTGATTGCTTGTAGTTGGTCGTGTGCCCAGCGACAGTAGCGATGTTTATTTATAAGTTAGACATGTTTTAATAAGGCAGAAGGCCTGAAATAAGAGAGTGGAGAGGGAGGAACACGGAGCGACGTCCATCCCCTCTGAGCGCTGGCGGGCGACTGAGGGAGCCTGGCTCCTGACGGAGGAAGACCCTCCCAGCGAGTGAGGACCGCCGCCAGGCGAGGTGGAGTATGGACCCGCCCAAAACGGGGGAGTCCACTCTCACTGTATGTAGAGGACAGATAGAGGTTTGAGGCAAGCATATTGTGTGGTTATTTTTGTTTATGTGTTAAAGGGGAAACAATTTTATTGGAGTGTCGATGGGTTGCAGGTTTGTCTTTTGGGAAGAAGTTGCTGAGAACTTCGAAGCCAGCACAGATGAAGTAATTGATGAGACTCCAAGGTAGTGGAGGAGAGGACCTCGAGCTGTGAGGAGAAGCAGCAGTGAAGAGGAGTGTCACGTGCTTCTGTAGAGGTGGTGAAGCACCATAGTTGCTCGAGGAAACTTCATGGTGTAGCAGCCAAGAGAGCTGTGGAGGAACCTAGCAGAAGGGTGAAGCACCGTAGTTGCTCAAGGAAACTTCATGATAGCAGCCTGGAGGAGCTGCAGAGGATCCTGGTAGTAAAGCCCGGAAGAACCTAAAGATATTAGGGCAGTAAACTTCCAGAGGTGGAAGGGAAGTTCTGGTGGATTACTTATAGGGAGTTGATAGTGTTTGGTTGTCATTAGCGTGCAAGACGAAGTGAAAGGTGAGTGACTGTTTGCATTCTTATGTCAAGGAGTGTTTTACACTGAAGTTTAGAGTTACAGTCGTAGGCTGGATTACCTACAGATGTATGCGTTCCAGGACTGATATTGATCGATTAATCATTGTCGTGTATCAATGAACATTTATACTGATATGTTATTGCATTCAAATGCTGATTTTCTTTGTACACATTTATAGATACATATATATATATTCTCTTGCTGATGGTGCAACAGTGTATGTAGACTTGATCAACTTGAGGAGGTTGATAGTATCAGGTGGTGAACCAGGAGATAGGATACCACTTGATAAGCTGATGATAGAGTTCTGATGGTGTTGGAGTGCAACCTGACTGTAATATTATAGAGTATAGGATTCATTATTATTATATGTGTGTATGTATCGTGTATGTGCTTTGTCCAGTAAATGTATCCCAATTTGCTGGTGTTTGCCCTTGTCCTAGTGAGGTTTCCCAGGAGGTAGTAAAGAAGGAGAGAGAGAGAGAGAGAAAGAACCAAGAACCACTGCTGTGGACAGGGTAGAAGGTAATCCTAATAAGTCAAAGGGGGATTGAGGAGATCATATTGCCTAAGGAGAGAGTGGGGAGTCACAGCGGCTCGAGTGGGTGTGTGCACGAGACAACGAGGCTAAGTGTTGGAGCCGCATCCCCTAAATGTGTGACGTCGAGCCCCTCTCCAAGAGCCAGAAACGCCAAGGGTGATCTCCTAGTGAGGTATAAGCACTCTACCGAGTTGTGGGTTGGGTGGTCCGTAGAGAAGGATCAACGACGACAACATCAACCAACCCACAAGACTATAATAAATTGGGGGCCTCTCCGGGAGAGTGAACTGACACACCCACACCCTGTCCAAGAGTGGATTGGTACACCACTTGTTGAAATAGAAACACTGTGTGACTGCAGGTGTATATTCTCTCTCTTGGGAAGACTCACAGGACAAAGATGGATAAGGTGCAAGCATTTGTGGAGTCAGGCAAGCCTGAGGACTTGGAAGGTTGCACGAGGGATCAATTGAAACAAATAGCAGAAAAATGTGGCATCAGGTTGAGAGCATCTAAAGTAGCTGGGATGAAGGATGAGATCCTGAGGCAGTTAAGAGCCAAAAATGAAGCGGCAGAACAAGGAGCCCAGGAAGGAGCTGAAAGTGGAAAGGAGGATGATGGGCAGGATGACGTGAGATCCCAGGGATCGAGTAGGAGCAGCAAGAGTAGCCGCAGTAGCAGGAGTAGCCGGAATAGGAGCTTGGAGAGATTCCAGTTAGAGCTCCAGATGCAGCGTGAGGACAAGGAGAGACAGTTCCAGCTGGAAAAGATGAAATTAGAACTCCAGATGAAAAATGAAGCTGAGAAGGAAAAAGAAAAAACCAGACTGGAAATAGAAAAAGAGAAAGCAAGACTAGAGGTGGAGAAAGAAAAAGAGAAAGCAAGACTAGAGGTGGAGAAAGAAAAAGAGAAAGCAAGACTAGAGGTGGAGAAAGAAAAAGAGAAAACCAGAATAAGGGAACTGGAGTTGGAACAAGAAAAAGAAAAAGCCCAGGTCGAAAAAGAAAAAGAGAGAACAAAACAAATGCAGATAGAAGCGAATAGAACCTTGGCTGAGCAAAGGATCGAACATTGGTTGCCAGAGAGCACCACCCAGGTATCACACCCACCAGATGTTAGGGTTAGGGAGAAGGACATTCCCTTGTTTGTTCCCGAAGAGGCGGAGAGCTTCTTCGAGCATTTTGAAAAAGTAGCCAGTATCAAGGAGTGGCCACAGGAGGAATGGGCCCAGCTGGTTCAGTTAAGATTGACCGGTGCAGCCAGGGAGGCATACACCCAATTGTCACTGGAAGAGTGCCAGGATTATGCCACAGTAAAGAGCAGCATATTGCGCTCGTTTCAGTTAACCCCAGAAGCTTATAGGAAGCGCTTCAGAGAGATGATCAAAGTTGGAGCATGTACGTTTGCTGAGACAGCAAGGGATCTGGAAAGACGATTCCAGAAGTGGATTGAGGCTGCTGGAGTTGGATCTTACGCTGACCTGAAGCAACTGATGGTCATGGAGAAGTTCTTGGAGATGATGCATCCCGAAACAAAGTTCAAGATCCAACAAGCAGGGATAAAGGAGGTGAAAGATGCCGCAGATAGGGCGGATATGATTACCGAAGCATATAAGAGCTTGAGGGAGAACAGAGTAAGAAGCGAGGCGAGACGCAGCAATAGCAGACCCAGTGGAGTCTGGGGAGGAAGAAATTATGAGAGACCCAGAAGAGTCTGGGATGAGAAGAATTTTGATAAATGGGCAGATAAAAGTAAATACCCTAAAACTCAGAAGAGTAGGTCGCGCACTTCGTCTGAAAGTGAGGATGGAGGGGCTAAACGAGAAACTAATCGTTATCCAGGGAATCAAGAGTCCAGTAAAGCTCCACAGAGTACGAGTAGTACGTCTGGCCCGAGGAACTCCAATACGAGTGGGCAGAGTCAGAGCTACTCTGGTACATATAGGAGAGATTTCTCCCAGATGAGATGTTACAATTGTAACAAATTGGGTCACGTGATGCGAGATTGTAGGCAGGGCAAGAGAATTGTGACCCTGGCCATGTGTGACCCCCGAGGTAAATATGCCAATGTGTTCCGAGACAAACCACAGAAGAGGAACTTAGTGAACGAGAGGTATAGGCCGTTCATGAGCAAAGGTTGGATCAGTATAGGAGGCCAACCTGAGGTAGAAGTTGGTATCTTAAGAGATACCGGAGCTAATCAGAGCTTGATTACGAGAAGTCTGATTGGGAATGATAGACGGTTAGCTGGCAGGGGGAAGATGAAAGTATATGGGTTATTGTCTGAGAGTGACATGCCTGTATGCTCTGTCCAGCTAAGGTCGGAATATGTGTCGGCGGAGGTGATGTTGGGAGTGTGCCCCGACATACCTATTCCAGGAGTCCAAGTGATCCTGGGGAATGACTTGTGCGGGACAAAGGTGTTGCCAAGAGTCATAGCGGAGACTGTGCCAGAGGAGTGCCCAGAAGGCCACGGCACGGGTGGGACACCTGAGAGTGTGAACCTGACTGACATCCGAGAAGATGAGTCAGGAAACCGCCAAGCCATTGAAAACCCTGTCTCGGTAGTGATGAAGGCAGAGATGGTCGACGAGGAAGACACTGGAGAAGATGAGACAGTGTCGATTCAACCAGTAGAGGATATCGACGTAGATATAGCGTGGCTGTTTGATGAAGGTCCAGCCCAGGAAAATGAAGTCTCGGTGAGGTCAAAAGTGAAGATGGCCCAGCCGAGGAAGACTCATGTGAAGAGAGTGGACCTGAGTAGAGCCCAGACTGCTGAAATTAAGAGTCGGAAGGTGAATGCAACTGTGCTGAGTAGGAATGAGGAAAGATGTGGACAGACTGAGGACGGGAGTAGAGCATCAAGTTGTCCACGAGCACAGAAACATATGGATAGTGGAGTTAAGTTGTTTGAGATGTCATGAGTTGACATGTTTCACAGAAAACGTGGAGGAAAGATAGTGAAGAAGAGTAATAGCCGGGAAAATGAAAGGAGAAGAGACAGTATGTGTGGAAAGATGCTTACGAGCACTCTAGGAGAGGTAAAGCGGCATGTACGGTCGAGTGCTGTTGAGTGTAGTACAGTGCTCGAAGAAACTTTTGGAGAACAAAGAAGAGTTGAAGGAGAAGAAATGGAGTGGTATGGAAGTGAGAAGTGTGAGAAGAGGATGATGCTGCAAGCATGGATGAATAGAAGAAAGCCGAGGACTCGATGGAGGTCAAACAGGATGAGGTCTCGGATAAATGAGGAGACAAAAGGGAGAATCGTCGGTGAAGACGAGGGAGTGAAGTATGATGACAGGAGACGAAAGTATAATGGCAGTAGATGGAAGTGTGAAGACGACAGAGGAGGTACTGACAGTAGACGTCTGACTCTGGACGTGAAGAGAGGAAGACGAGGAAACGGAGGGTGGAGACAGTAAGTAGAGTGGACCAATGGATTGCAGGCGTCCTAGGAGGACAGCCTAGCCAAGAGATGCCAGAGAAGTCAGATCGTTTATGAGGAGATCATGTTTCTGGCGAGTTGTGAGCCAGATGTTGCAAGGAGCAACGAACTAATTGTAGACTCCTAAGAGAGTATATCGGGTGAAGAACGAGACAGTGTGGTGGCTGATGTATTATCCAGAGCCTTGCCACTGGAATAACTCTCAAAAATAAGGGGAGGGGAGTGTTATGATCTCAGCCTGCTGGAGAAACGAGTCTCCCTCCATGAGAGTTATTCATCAAGCCTGACCTGATTAGAAGGTCTAGCAAATATTGAGGTGATAACACATATGCAAAATAGTTGCTTGGATATGTATAACAGTTTAAGATTATGGGCAGTAAGTAAGGAAATAGATAAATGACTGGCTAGGAGATGTGGACATTTTGCTGGAGGCGTGAGGCTCGCTTCCGGAGGGCTTTGACCTCACTTGAGGCCAGACATCGCAGGGGAAAAGCCACGCTCCGTTGAGCTCCCGTCAGAAGGGAACCCCTAGTGATATATCTCGAAGAGAAGAGAAGTGTGCAGACGTACCAGCTGTGGAATCGAGCTGGGGACGTGTGGTCTCAAGTCGTGGGCGATAATTAGTGAATATTAAGCCGCCCGGAGGCATTATTGTGGGCCGTGGAGCGCCCTGACCAAGTCTCGTCAGAGGAAGAAGCGCCCTCGACCAGACGATCTGTGATAAGCACGATATACGCCAGTTCATAGTGATTGCTTGTAGTTGGTCGTGTGCCCAGCGACAGTAGCGATGTTTATTTATAAGTTAGACATGTTTTAATAAGGCAGAAGGCCTGAAATAAGAGAGTGGAGAGGGAGGAACACGGAGCGACGTCCATCCCCTCTGAGCGCTGGCGGGCGACTGAGGGAGCCTGGCTCCTGACGGAGGAAGACCCTCCCAGCGAGTGAGGACCGCCGCCAGGCGAGGTGGAGTATGGACCCGCCCAAAACGGGGGAGTCCACTCTCACTGTATGTAGAGGACAGATAGAGGTTTGAGGCAAGCATATTGTGTGGTTATTTTTGTTTATGTGTTAAAGGGGAAACAATTTTATTGGAGTGTCGATGGGTTGCAGGTTTGTCTTTTGGGAAGAAGTTGCTGAGAACTTCGAAGCCAGCACAGATGAAGTAATTGATGAGACTCCAAGGTAGTGGAGGAGAGGACCTCGAGCTGTGAGGAGAAGCAGCAGTGAAGAGGAGTGTCACGTGCTTCTGTAGAGGTGGTGAAACACCATAGTTGCTCGAGGAAACTTCATGGTGTAGCAGCCAAGAGAGCTGTGGAGGAACCTAGCAGAAGGGTGAAGCACCGTAGTTGCTCAAGGAAACTTCATGATAGCAGCCTGGAGGAGCTGCAGAGGATCCTGGTAGTAAAGCCCGGAAGAACCTAAAGATATTAGGGCAGTAAACTTCCAGAGGTGGAAGGGAAGTTCTGGTGGATTACTTATAGGGAGTTGATAGTGTTTGGTTGTCATTAGCGTGCAAGACGCAGTGAGAGGTGAGTGACTGTTTGCATTCTTATGTCAAGGAGTGTTTTACACTGAAGTTTAGAGTTACAGTCGTAGGCTGGATTACCTACAGATGTATGCATTCCAGGACTGATATTGATCGATTAATCATTGTCGTGTATCAATGAACATTTATACTGATATGTTATTGCATTCAAATGCTGATTTTCTTTGTACACATTTATAGATACATATATATATATTCTCTTGCTGATGGTGCAACAGTGTATGTAGACTTGATCAACTTGAGGAGGTTGATAGTATCAGGTGGTGAACCAGGAGATAGGATACCACTTGATAAGCTGATGATAGAGTTCTGATGGTGTTGGAGTGCAACCTGACTGTAATATTATAGAGTATAGGATTCATTATTATTATATGTGTGTATGTATCGTGTATGTGCTTTGTCCAGTAAATGTATCCCAATTTGCTGGTGTTTGCCCTTGTCCTAGTGAGGTTTCCCAGGAGGTAGTAAAGAAGGAGAGAGAGAGAAAGAACCAAGAACCACTGCTGTGGACAGGGTAGAAGGTAATCCTAATAAGTCAAAGGGGGATTGAGGAGATCATATTACCTAAGGAGAGAGTGGGGAGTCACAGCGGCTCGAGTGGGTGTGTGCACGAGACAACGAGGCTAAGTGTTGGAGCCGCATCCCCTAAATGTGTGACGTCGAGCCCCTCTCCAAGAGCCAGAAACGCCAAGGGTGATCTCCTAGTGAGGTATAAGCACTCTACCGAGTTGTGGGTTGGGTGGTCCGTAGAGAAGGATCAACGACGACAACATCAACCAACCCACAAGACTATAATAAATTGGGGGCCTCTCCGGGAGAGTGAACTGACACACCCACACCCTGTCCAAGAGTGGATTGGTACACCACTTGTTGAAATAGAAACACTGTGTGACTGCAGGTGTATATTCTCTCTCTTGGGAAGACTCACAGGACAAAGATGGATAAGGTGCAAGCATTTGTGGAGTCAGGCAAGCCTGAGGACTTGGAAGGTTGCACGAGGGATCAATTGAAACAAATAGCAGAAAAATGTGGCATCAGGTTGAGAGCATCTAAAGTAGCTGGGATGAAGGATGAGATCCTGAGGCAGTTAAGAGCCAAAAATGAAGCGGCAGAACAAGGAGCCCAGGAAGGAGCTGAAAGTGGAAAGGAGGATGATGGGCAGGATGACGTGAGATCCCAGGGATCGAGTAGGAGCAGCAAGAGTAGCCGCAGTAGCAGGAGTAGCCGGAATAGGAGCTTGGAGAGATTCCAGTTAGAGCTCCAGATGCAGCGTGAGGACAAGGAGAGACAGTTCCAGCTGGAAAAGATGAAATTAGAACTCCAGATGAAAAATGAAGCTGAGAAGGAAAAAGAAAAAACCAGACTGGAAATCGAAAAAGAGAAAGCAAGACTAGAGGTGGAGAAAGAAAAAGAGAAAGCAAGACTAGAGGTGGAGAAAGAAAAAGAGAAAGCAAGACTAGAGGTGGAGAAAGAAAAAGAGAAAACCAGAAAAAGGGAACTGGAGTTGGAACAAGAAAAAGAAAAAGCCCAGGTCGAAAAAGAAAAAGAGAGAACAAAACAAATGCAGATAGAAGCGAATAGAACCTTGGCTGAGCAAAGGATCGAACATTGGTTGCCAGAGAGCACCACCCAGGTATCACACCCACCAGATGTTAGGGTTAGGGAGAAGGACATTCCCTTGTTTGTTCCCGAAGAGGCGGAGAGCTTCTTCGAGCATTTTGAAAAAGTAGCCAGTATCAAGGAGTGGCCACAGGAGGAATGGGCCCAGCTGGTTCAGTTAAGATTGACCGGTGCAGCCAGGGAGGCATACACCCAATTGTCACTGGAAGAGTGCCAGGATTATGCCACAGTAAAGAGCAGCATATTGCGCTCGTTTCAGTTAACCCCAGAAGCTTATGGGAAGCGCTTCAGAGAGATGATCAAAGTTGGAGCATGTACGTTTGCTGAGACAGCAAGGGATCTGGAAAGACGATTCCAGAAGTGGATTGAGGCTGCTGGAGTTGGATCTTACGCTGACCTGAAGCAACTGATGGTCATGGAGAAGTTCTTGGAGATGATGCATCCCGAAACAAAGTTCAAGATCCAACAAGCAGGGATAAAGGAGGTGAAAGATGCCGCAGATAGGGCGGATATGATTACCGAAGCATATAAGAGCTTGAGGGAGAACAGAGTAAGAAGCGAGGCGAGACGCAGCAATAGCAGACCCAGTGGAGTCTGGGGAGGAAGAAATTATGAGAGACCCAGAAGAGTCTGGGATGAGAAGAATTTTGATAAATGGGCAGATAAAAGTAAATACCCTAAAACTCAGAAGAGTAGGTCGCGCACTTCGTCTGAAAGTGAGGATGGAGGGGCTAAACGAGAAACTAATCGTTATCCAGGGAATCAAGTGTCCAGTAAAGCTCCACAGAGTACGAGTAGTACGTCTGGCCCGAGGAACTCCAATACGAGTGGGCAGAGTCAGAGCTACTCTGGTACATATAGGAGAGATTTCTCCCAGATGAGATGTTACAATTGTAACAAATTGGGTCACGTGATGCGAGATTGTAGGCAGGGCAAGAGAATTGTGACCCTGGCCATGTGTGACCCCCGAGGTAAATATGCCAATGTGTTCCGAGACAAACCACAGAAGAGGAACTTAGTGAACGAGAGGTATAGGCCGTTCATGAGCAAAGGTTGGATCAGTATAGGAGGCCAACCTGAGGTAGAAGTTGGTATCTTAAGAGATACCGGAGCTAATCAGAGCTTGATTACGAGAAGTCTGATTGGGAATGATAGACGGTTAGCTGGCAGGGGGAAGATGAAAGTATATGGGTTATTGTCTGAGAGTGACATGCCTGTATGCTCTGTCCAGCTAAGGTCGGAATATGTGTCGGCGGAGGTGATGTTGGGAGTGTGCCCCGACATACCTAATCCAGGAGTCCAAGTGATCCTGGGGAATGACTTGTGCGGGACAAAGGTGTTGCCAAGAGTCATAGCGGAGACTGTGCCAGAGGAGTGCCCAGAAGGCCACGGCACGGGTGGGACACCTGAGAGTGTGAACCTGACTGACATCCGAGAAGATGAGTCAGGAAACCGCCAAGCCATTGAAAACCCTGTCTCGGTAGTGATGAAGGCAGAGATGGTCGACGAGGAAGACACTGGAGAAGATGAGACAGTGTCGATTCAACCAGTAGAGGATATCGACGTAGATATAGCGTGGCTGTTTGATGAAGGTCCAGCCCAGGAAAATGAAGTCTCGGTGAGGTCAAAAGTGAAGATGGCCCAGCCGAGGAAGACTCATGTGAAGAGAGTGGACCTGAGTAGAGCCCAGACTGCTGAAATTAAGAGTCGGAAGGTGAATGCAACTGTGCTGAGTAGGAATGAGGAAAGATGCGGACAGACTGAGGACGGGAGTAGAGCATCAAGTTGTCCACGAGCACAGAAGCATATGGATAGTGGAGTTAAGTTGTTTGAGATGTCAGGAGTTGACATGTTTCACAGAAAACGTGGAGGAAAGATAGTGAAGAAGAGTAATAGCCGGGAAAATGAAAGGAGAAGAGACAGTATGTGTGGAAAGATGCTTACGAGCACTCTAGGAGAGGTAAAGCGGCATGTATGGTCGAGTGCAGTTGAGTGTAGTACAGTGCTCGAAGAAACTTTTGGGGAACGAAGAAGAGTTGAAGGAGAAGAAATGGAGTGGTATGGAAGTGAGAAGTGTGAGAAGAGGATGATGATGCAAGCATGGATGAATAGAAGAAAGCCGAGGACTCGATGGAGGTCAAACAGGATGAGGTCTCGGATAAATGAGGAGACAAAAGGGAGAATCGTCGGTGAAGACGAGGGAGTGAAGTATGATGACAGGAGACGAAAGTATAATGGCAGTAGATGGAAGTGTGAAGACGACAGAGGAGGTACTGACAGTAGACGTCTGACTCTGGACGTGAAGAGAGGAAGACGAGGAAACGGAGGGTGGAGACAGTAAGTAGAGTGGACCAATGGATTGCAGGCGTCCTAGGAGGACAGCCTAGCCAAGAGATGCCAGAGAAGTCAGATCGTTTATGAGGAGATCATGTTTCTGGCGAGTTGTGAGCCAGATGTTGCAAGGAGCAACGAACTAATTGTAGACTCCTAAGAGAGTATATCGGGTGAAGAACGAGACAGTGTGGTGGCTGATGTATTATCCAGAGCCTTGCCACTGGAATAACTCTCAAAAATAAGGGGAGGGGAGTGTTATGATCTCAGCCTGCTGGAGAAACGAGTCTCCCTCCTTGAGAGTTATTCATCAAGCCTGACCTGATTAGAAGGTCTAGCAAATATTGAGGTGATAACACATATGCAAAATAGTTGCTTGGATATGTATAACAGTTTAAGATTATGGGCAGTAAGTAAGGAAATAGATAAATGACTGGCTAGGAGATGTGGACATTTTGCTGGAGGCGTGAGGCTCGCTTCCGGAGGGCTTTGACCTCACTTGAGGCCAGACATCGCAGGGGAAAAGCCACGCTCCGTTGAGCTCCCGTCAGAAGGGAACCCCTAGTGATATATCTCGAAGATAAGAGAAGTGTGCAGACGTACCAGCTGTGGAATCGAGCTGGGGACGTGTGGTCTCAAGTCGTGGGCGATAATTAGTGAATATTAAGCCGCCCGGAGGCATTATTGTGGGCCGTGGAGCTCCCTGACCAAGTCTCGTCAGAGGAAGAAGCGCCCTCGACCAGACGATCTGTGGTAAGCACGATATACGCCAGTTCATAGTGATTGCTTGTAGTTGGTCGTGTGCCCAGCGACAGTAGCGATGTTTATTTATAAGTTAGACATGTTTTAATAAGGCAGAAGGCCTGAAATAAGAGAGTGGAGAGGGAGGAACACGGAGCGACGTCCATCCCCTCTGAGCGCTGGCGGGCGACTGAGGGAGCCTGGCTCCTGACGGAGGAAGACCCTCCCAGCGAGTGAGGACCGCCGCCAGGCGAGGTGGAGTATGGACCCGCCCAAAACGGGGGAGTCCACTCTCACTGTATGTAGAGGACAGATAGAGGTTTGAGGCAAGCATATTGTGTGGTTATTTTTGTTTATGTGTTAAAGGGGAAACAATTTTATTGGAGTGTCGATGGGTTGCAGGTTTGTCTTTTGGGAAGAAGTTGCTGAGAACTTCGAAGCCAGCACAGATGAAGTAATTGATGAGACTCCAAGGTAGTGGAGGAGAGGACTTTGAGCTGTGAGGAGAAGCAGCAGTGAAGAGGAGTGTCACGTGCTTCTGTAGAGGTGGTGAAGCACCATAGTTGCTCGAGGAAACTTCATGGTGTAGCAGCCAAGAGAGCTGTGGAGGAACCTAGCAGAAGGGTGAAGCACCGTAGTTGCTCAAGGAAACTTCATGATAGCAGCCTGGAGGAGCTGCAGAGGATCCTGGTAGTAAAGCCCGGAAGAACCTAAAGATATTAGGGCAGTAAACTTCCAGAGGTGGAAGGGAAGTTCTGGTGGATTACTTATAGGGAGTTGATAGTGTTTGGTTGTCATTAGCGTGCAAGACGAAGTGAAAGGTGAGTGACTGTTTGCATTCTTATGTCAAGGAGTGTTTTACACTGAAGTTTAGAGTTACAGTCGTAGGCTGGATTACCTACAGATGTATGCGTTCCAGGACTGATATTGATCGATTAATCATTGTCGTGTATCAATGAACATTTATACTGATATGTTATTGCATTCAAATGCTGATTTTCTTTGTACACATTTATAGATACATATATATATATTCTCTTGCTGATGGTGCAACAGTGTATGTAGACTTGATCAACTTGAGGAGGTTGATAGTATCAGGTGGTGAACCAGGAGATAGGATACCACTTGATAAGCTGATGATAGAGTTCTGATGGTGTTGGAGTGCAACCTGACTGTAATATTATAGAGTATAGGATTCATTATTATTATATGTGTGTATGTATCGTGTATGTGCTTTGTCCAGTAAATGTATCCCAATTTGCTGGTGTTTGCCCTTGTCCTAGTGAGGTTTCCCAGGAGGTAGTAAAGAAGGAGAGAGAGAGAGAGAGAAAGAACCAAGAACCACTGCTGTGGACAGGGTAGAAGGTAATCCTAATAAGTCAAAGGGGGATTGAGGAGATCATATTACCTAAGGAGAGAGTGGGGAGTCACAGCGGCTCGAGTGGGTGTGTGCACGAGACAATGAGGCTAAGTGTTGGAGCCGCATCCCCTAAATGTGTGACGTCGAGCACCTCTCCAAGAGCCAGAAACGCCAAGGGTGATCTCCTAGTGAGGTATAAGCACTCTACCAAGTTGTGGGTTGGGTGGTCCGTAGAGAAGGATCAATGACGACAACATCAACCATCCCACAAGACTATAATAACACACACACACACACACACACACACACACACACACACACACACACACACACACACACACACACACACACACACACACACACACACACACACACACACACACACACACACACACACATACACACAAATACACACACACACACACACACACACACACACACACACACACACACACACACACACACACACACAGACAGACACACACACACACACACACAAACACACACATACACACAAATACACACACACACACACACACACACACAGGGAGGAGAGAGCCGTGGCGGCAGAAGCAAGGAAGAGGCGCAGGGCGAGAGGGGAAAACCAGGAAGTCACAGCTCCCAACCCAACACCCCCAGAGGCGAGGGGGGAACCCACAACCAGCTACCCAGTAACACCAGAAGGGAGGACAACCCCGCCTCCCTCCACTGCATAGGAAACCCCCCTACCCCAAACCCTCCCTGCCCCCACTCAAATGTTCAGCAAAATCTCCCTCCCCCCACACCCAATCCCCACCCTTCTACCCCTCCCCTCCTCCCGAGTCCTCCCTCCCCCCCCCTTTCCTTCCCGTCCTCCCTCCCCTTTCACCCCATACCCTCCCTGTCCCTCCCCCTTCACTGGATCCCCCGCCCCTCATCCCAGTATCCTCTGAGACCCTGTTATCCACCTCACAGGTCCTCACACCCATGGAACAGCCTCCCCCACCAGCAGAACACTCACCAAGGAGGCGATTTGATAAGGGACAGAAGAAAGTGAGCCTCAAAGCGATGTACACAAACATAGATGGAATTACAAATAAAGCAAATGAGCTTGGAGAACTGGTACTAGAGGAAAACCCAGACATAATAGCCCTCACAGAAACAAAGATCACGAAAACGATAACAAATGCAGTGTTCCCACAGAACTATTATGTTATGAGGAAAGAGAGGGAAGGAAGAGGTGGTGGTGGTGTAGCTCTGCTGGTAAGACAAGGCTGGGATTTTGAGGAGATGGATATTCAGGGCTGCGAAGGTTTCAGTGACTACATAGCAGGTACTGTAACAAATGGAGGGAAAAAAATTATAGTCGCAGTCATATATAATCCACCACCAAATGACAGAAGACCTAGACAGGAATATGATAGAAACAACATGGCCACCATTAACATAATAGAAAGAGCAGCTTCTGTTGCTAGCAGGAATGGATCTGGACTACTAATTATGGGAGACTTCAACCATGGGAAGATAGATTGGAAGAACAGAGACCCGCATGGAGGACCAGAAACATGGAGAGCTAAGCTGCTGGACGTGGCAACAAGAAACTTTCTAAGCCAGCACACCAAAGAACCATCAAGAATGAGAGGAGAAGATGAACCAGCAATGCTTGATTTGATATTTACCCTAAATGAATGGGATATAAGGGAAGTTAAGATGGAAGCGCCCTTGGGAATGAGTGACCACAGTGTATTGAACTTTGAGTACCTGGTAGAGCTAGGACTTATCTCCCCCCAAAAAGAACTAGGAATCAAAAGGCTGGCATACCGAAAGGGGAATTATGAACAGATGAGAAGTTTCCTAAGTGAAATACCTTGGGACACAGACCTCAGAGACAAGTCTGTACAGGGTATGATGGACTATGTTACCCAAAAGTGTCAGGAGGCAGTAAACAGGTTCATCCC